>NC_089796.1:69798862-69838862 GCF_040412425.1 Macrobrachium rosenbergii | reverse complement strand
CCTAACGAACGGATGCCATTACTGCTACCCTCAGTGACGGTGCCCATTTTGTGTGACTCATTAACTTTGACTGTAATGAGCTTTGCTTTATTTAGTACGCTTTGCTATGATGTCACTTGTAATAATACTTCATATTCTGGAGATATTTACTCTTTTCCATAATTCTTTTTTTAGACGCTTGTGAAATAGAATATAAATATTAGGCCAAAGGCCAAGAGCTGGGACCTGTAAGGTTATTCAGTGCTGAAAGGGAAATTGAGTAAAAAGGTCTGAAAGGCGTAAATGGAGGAATACTTCTCAGCTGCAATATGAGATCACTGTTAGGAGATGGTGGAAAGTAAGGTGGAAGAAAGATTATGAACGGAGGTACAGAAGAAGGAATGAAAGGGGTTGCAGCTAGGGACCGAAGAGACGCTGCAAAAAACCGAAAATAATGCCTACAGTGCACCGCGCGATGTGCACTGATGGCACTACTCCCCCTACCGGGTTTAAACGTTTGTAGATGGGTAAGTGTAAATTATTCTCGAATGTCTCCAACACAAGAATGTGCCTTTCTCAATGTCATTATTTTTCACGACTAAAGTACCTCATTTGCCATCATATTCCGACTGGCTAATGACATCTAGCCTAGAGGAAGACAAAAAAAAAAAAGAAAGAAACCTTAAATTATGCCATCAAAGTTACAATGGCTGCATTTGCATGCCTCGTCGTTTTAGGAAACAATGAGGTAATTCCCCTACGCAATTACGCGCTTAAGAGGACCTTTTGCCAAGGCGGACAAAAGTGGAAACCGCGTTAGCCATCTTCAGATTGCCGTTTAAAAATATATCTCTCTCTCCTTGTTGAAAGTCGTCCGCGATGACCCAAGGGTAAATAACACTCCATTTTTACATCACGGAAAGAAGAGGGGGGAGCAAAAAAAAAATCCTAATGGGTTGTTTACATCGTAAGGAAAGTTATATTAGCACTCCATCTGAAAGGGCCAAGTTCGTGATTAAGCGTTAAAAGAACTAGAGGATTTTTTTTAATGGGTTCTCATGGGGTCCCCCACCCTGGGGGGATCACTTGCGCCACGGACAAGCCTCCAAAAATTGGGGGTTGTTCCTTCATAATAATCGTAGTTCCTCTTGAACTCTCTTCACTACTGATCAGATTTACATTAAGTAACTTGAATTTTATGCGCCTATGTGCACCGCCTTCTTTAAATAACAGTGGGGGATTGAAGAACTCGTTTCAGATGGGTATATTCCTTCCAAATCTGTCTTGTCGATATGACGAGTGTCAAAACTCTCCTTCTAATCTGGACAAAATCTTTCCTGCCCCTAACCCCCTTTCCACACACACACACAGTTTGGAATTCTCTTCTTCTTTTGTTTTTCCCTGAGTTCTATAACCTTCCCTTGCATCTCGCAACGTTTTGCATGACTACAGACACGACCAAGACCTACAGGAGAGTTCGTTTTCTTTAGGTCTTGGGCACAGTTGTGCCCGGTCACCACTGACCACCACACCTGAGCAAAACACTTCATTTGAACTGATGTCACTGAAATTTTCAATTTTTGTGATAGAATCTACACCTGAATTATTGAAATCACTTTTATTTCTCATGACAATAAAGTTTTAAGAAGAATATCAGGGGCTGAGAGTAGCATGAGTTAGCAATAATACCTTAAGGAAAGTTACGGCAGTTCCATGTGCAGATGAGTAATAATTATAGAGATGGAGATGGCTTGGGCATGTTCTTCACACAATCCTCAGATGAAGTACGTATACCTTAGTTTAACCAGACCACTGAGCTGATTAACAGCTCTCCTAGGGATAGCCCGAGAATAGTGTGATACTGTCAGCTGGGCTCCCATGGGCACCATGAGAGCTGGAGGGCCCAGATCAGCTGGGCTCCTGTGGGCACCAAAGAGTTGGAAAAACCAGATCAGCTGGGCTCCTGTAGGCACCTTAAGAGTTGGAAGACCCAGATCAGCTGAGCTCTTAGAGTTGGAGGGCCTAGATCAGCTGGGCTCCTGTGGGCACCAAAGAGTTGGAAAAACCAGATCAGCTGGGCTCCTGTAGGCACCTTAAGAGTTGGAAGACCCAGATCAGCTGAGCTCTTAGAGTTGGAGGGACTAGATCAGCTGGGCTCCTGTGGGCACCATAAGATTTGGAGGGCCCAGATCAGCTGGGTTCCTTTGGTCACCATAAGAGTTGGAAGCCCCAGATCAGCTGAGCTCTTGTGGGCACCGCAAGAGTTGGAAGACTCAGGTAGCAAACGCCTGATTCTACGAAAAGCCTTTATTCTGGAGAATAAACAACAAACTCTAAAATAACTAATGTCTATAGCATTTTGTTGGAAGGTTCGCCAATAATACCACCAAGGAGACAAAGGGAGGCTGTGGTTTACATATACCATTATTTCAGTGCTGTACATGATAACCTTTCAGTAATCATTCGGTCTCGTAATTAGTGAAGTCTAATTGCTTCAGATATTGTTCCTAGAAACAAAAATAATAAAGGCCCAGACATTTTTTTGCGGCCTGACATCATCGGTTCTGAAGTGAACATCGACCCCTGAATATCTTTTTTTTTTTTTTTTTTTAGTTAATGCAAAAAATAAATAAATAAAAATCACATGAAAACAGCAATATGCAGTAAACTTGGTGCACTTTCTCAAGTACTTCACTGCATAAACACTGATACCCTGCTGGTATATATTTAAGAAAAGACGCGTGATTCTATAATGCATTCGTTTTCATACATTTCTGTGAGTTCGCATATTGGAAATCGGCGAGCGTATGAATTCTGTCAGAAGCATGAATGACGAGATGAATCCACGAGAGCAGACCCACTTCAAACGAACAGACACACGCACTGAATCAAACCATGGACGCATAAGAAATCGAGTTTAGGAAGACACCAACGCAATCTAGTTACACATGCAAGAAATTTAAGTTTCGTAATGACGCTTCGATGTAGGTGAAGCCCGCATCGTCCAAATTCCAACAGAGGGGAAAGTTCCCGCATCAGTCATACATGTATAAAACTCGTGCATAATTTATCAGAGGGTAATGGACCGCTCTTTGTCCCATTCCAAGTCCGGGCCAAGTGAAATCCAGGCCCAATTTATTCATGGCTTCGCTCGAGTCTCCTTGTTCGATAATGTAAAGTTTCTTCCGAATGAATTCTCTATGACCAGAAGTGTCCGCGGTGCCGAGGGAGGGAAACTTTTAGTTACGAAAGTCGACCCCTCTATTTCAGCATGAGTGTCCTTGAAAATTACCGCTACAGTATGTCTGTTAATTCAGTTTTATATATTTCGTTGATGTTTGGCAGTGCTAATCTCTGTCACTGAGCTGGGGAGATTGGAAAATGGTCTCATGGCTGGACGAACTTTGCTCATCAACTTTAAGATTTCAAAGCTGCAAAACACGACAATGGGATAGTGCAAAGCATCGCCGTTTTTTGTTTTTTTGGGGGGGTCTTTAACAATCATTTGCCACAACTCGTACTAATCGTATTCATGTGTTCATTCTATTGTAATAGTATCACGAACTCTTTATTTCCTGATTTGTCGCCAACTTTACCGATTGCATTCGCGTAACATATATTCAGTCAGGTTTAACTTTTAATATTGATAGCGTAACTACTGCTCTGGGATTTAATTTCAATTCCCATTTATGTTTTAGCATTTGCTTCGTGAATAATCTTTTTCTCATTTGCTCACAATAAAAACAATAGCAACAATATGGAAGTAGATGTGTGTGTGTGTGTGTGTGTGTGTGTGTGTGTGTGTGTGTGTGAGAGAGAGAGAGAGTGAGTGAGAGGAGAGAGAGAGAGAGAGAGAGAGAGAGAGGACCGCTTTTGGTCAACAAAAGCCAAGGCATTTCAAAGCATCATTTTATTTCCGAGATTGTACCATAACAAACGGTGGGACTTCATCAGGAGGATAAATCTCTTCCTCTTTGTCCCGTCCCTCCCCTTCTCCATAGTTTCCCCCTTCCCAAAGCCCTCCCACCCCAAGCCCATCCTCTCCCACCCCAAAGGCCCTCCACTGACTCCCCACCCCAGGGGCCAACGACGACAAGGTCTGAATGGCATTTTGCATAAGAAAGACTCCGAGTTCATAAGTCTTTTTGCACCCGTTACCTGGAACTTAACGAGGGCGTCTCTCTTGGTTGACAAGAGTTAAATGCGCACATCAGGCCTGTTGCTCCCTTTTACCTCCTTGGAACAGGGCCTGTGCTGGCATAAGGACAACTTAAACTAGTCACCACCACCATAAACGGTTTGAAGAATAGACGTTAGCTGAGTCAAGTGAACTATTTTAGTAGATCATCACAGAATGAGGTAGTCGTCGGAATTAAATAAATATATAAACAAATACACAAATAAATATGTACAAATAAACTGTCCATCATAACAACAAACAATAAAAAAACTCAATAAAGAGAACACCAAAAGCAATATCAGATATACAAGTTATAATACAGAATTCAAAGCCAAACTTTCCTTCTTAAATGGTTTAAATCATCGTAAGAGCATTTTTCCCTTACAGTTCACCTATCAACAACAACAAAAAAAATCTATTCATTCTCCCTTCATTGACGACTATAACTATTCTCTTTTATCAAGTAATTAGGCTATACTCGCTTTTTCTTACCTTCGGGCTGAAATTTTCGCAATACGTTGTACCTTTGTTTATCCATCGATTTACATCAATTTGTGCCATTACCTGAAAAAGACACTTGTTTTATATTTAGAGAAAAAGTAAATTACTTATTCATATTTTCACTATCGGCAACAAAATTCTGAATACATAACTTGGTTTGCCGTTAACACCAATTTAAAATGCTGGAACGATATTTTTACATTCCCTGACGAAAATGAACAGTTTCAATAACTTACACAAAATTGCCAGACCTCTGAATCACGCACCAATTCTAACACTTTTCCCCAAATCACTGCTTTACACGTCTCAAAATCTACAAGAAAATTTCTCGGCAGACTTGCCCGTATACACGGTTGCTTTAAAACGTGGCTACACTACAATATGAAAAGCTTAAATCGTTTACAATAAGCCGCCCTTCTGCCTATCAATAGCTATCTGCGAAAGAGAGAGAAAGAGGGGCGCGGGGGTGGGGTTGGAGTGATATATATGGTATATACTGTATATGTGTAGGCCTACATATATCTCGAAATGTATACATACAAAAGTAACAAGTGTTTTGGAGAGGGAGGGCACTAATACTACAGGTAAAGATCAACGTAAATGGTGTTATAGTGTGAATGTTGCAGTGACAGCTATACTATTATTTTATAACTGTATTAGCAATTAACCCTACTCTGATATAAACACAGTAAATTGTTCATTTCTCTTTATTTTAAGCATTGACATTTATGGTTCTCATTAATCCCCGCCCAAAGTTTAAATAGTTGCTGAGAAAACGGTTGGTTTCTCCTACGGAGAAACCAACCTCCTATGGCTAGTCTAAGGAAACATGGGTCTAACCTGCTATACTCTCAGCTATGACATCATTCCTACCTACCTATATGGACCAGTAATGTTTGGATAGTTATCACTGCGATCAGTATTATGTATGTAATTAAGATACAGTGTTCTATAGATAATTATGATGAAAAGAACACTCAGCCATTATAACACAGTAAGATTGCTGGGCTTCAACTCAACATTTGTGTCTAGTTTTATCATTATTACTGCTCTTGGTATTGTTATCATTATCTTAATTATTATCATACCATTATCATTATCTTGATGACACGTGACCTAACACTGTGTTCTATTTCAAGTAATAATATGCGTATTACTTTTACCATATACGAACAGCTTGTTTGACTAGCCAAACTTACATCAGGTTTTCCTTACCTTCAAGTACTTCCCCTTCGGAACTCCTTGAATCCCCAACAAAACTCAGACCATCTTTTTCTGGTATTTTGTCGCGAAGTCAGTTCTAGTAACCATAAATCAATCAATTTTCATTAACTGTTCTTTTGCCATTACAGAAATGACACAAGAAAATAATACGGTCAAGTAAGTCCTCGGAGGAGTCATAGCACAACACATCATTCCACTATCACTGGTTGTTGGGTACTGGGGACTTGGAGGGAGCCCCAGTAACAAGTCCCCTGTGCTTCCTCCCTCCCTCTTCTCCACCAGTGACTCCTCTCCAACACTACGGGTTTTCGACACTCATTTGAACTTGACTATGCAGATACTGTCAGACCTAATAGACTTCCTTGGGGTACTTCTCAATGTTTAATAAGATGAATATGAATTTCCAATATTCTCATCATACTTTCTGTAATGTTCAAATGTTCAAATGCTTCCAGTGGACCGCATCAAAAGCCTCACTAAGATTGAGTCCAGGACACCAAATATGCTTTCATCCATCATTTCCAATAAGTCATTTCACAACAGAGCATTCAGCAATCTCAGTATTATATACTGTATATAACCTGACTGACCTCCGATAAAGCATTTACCTTTTTGCCCACTAGAATCACATATTTAGAACTTTGGCTTGAGTTTTGATATAATATATAATATATATACAAACCATATATATATATATATATATATATATATATATATATATATATATATATATAACTATATATATATAATGGATCTTGCACTCACAAATCGTGACATTTATAACTTTCCCCAATAAGTCAGTAAGGCATGAAAAATGACCACGTTTTGGCAACACAGGTCCTGACTCCTCTGATGATTCCTGATCCTGATTCGTGACTGAGTCAGCCGTGTCCTTTAACAGAGTAAAAACGATAGCTATCAAGAATAAAAAGTTGTGAGGGAAAAGTTATGACTGGTGTTTTTGTCAGACATAACGTAAGTACACTAGGCCTACAAACAAAACTGCCAACCATGTTATATGGGCTTAAAGGAACTATTTCCTTTTTTTTTATTTTTAAATAGTAAAAGCTAACTGGACGAACAACTTGGAAATGATTTTCTTATAGCCCATACTAAAAAAAAATCATAAAAAAGAGTAAAAAAGCTCAACTACAAATGAAGAGGTTCAGAGGACAACCCCGTTTGAATATCCTACTTGGCGGTTTCAGTAACCTTTACTTCATATACTTTACAAACCACCTAGTGTACCGTTATTTTCGCAAATCATTTTTGCATTCAAAGTTGCACTTTGGTGACGTTTGCATACGTAACAACCCAGGTACAAATATTGTAAGTACTTGAGTCTACAATGACTTGGTCTTCATCTGTAATGTCAACAAAACAATAATAAGTATTGATAGAATGTGCAGTTCTGGGAAGAGATAAACGCTAATGATGAAATGGACAACAGCCAAGCTAAAATGCTAAGAACATGAGCAATTAAAGCAAAAATCAGAACGCTTATGATTCGAAATACTTAAGATAGCTTCAAAGCTGACGATGATAATGTTCACCAGCCAAACTAACATTCAAAGAATATGGGCAATTATAACAGTAACATAGTCGGAACGCTTCTGAGTCCAAATATAATACGCAACAAACATAGCATGTTTTATATTTCATGGAAATTACGCTTCAATACTCATTATTCCAATAGTGGAACATCTGCTCATTAACAACCGTTTTAGAACACTTACACTATCCTGATATGAGTGGTGGTGATGACAGTGTTGGGGTGGGCCTTCCGTCACCTATGGGCTACCGGGCAGTAGTCGCGGGTCGCTTCTGTGAAACGAGTGTAGTGCGCGATTCAAGTGATAATTTGTGACGATTTATTTACGTTCGTGTTTAAAGGGGTGTTTGGTGGTGGGGAGGTTAGCGTTCAGGTACGCGGGGTAAGGAACATTGAAAGTAAAACCGTTGTAGAGTAAATGAATGGGAAACGAAGACGGCCGTAACGAAAACACAAATGAAGTCGAATGTTTGTTTGCTCCGGCCCACCTGCAGAAGAGTTCCGGCTTTCTTTTTCGTGGTGTAAAAGCTATAAAAGTGGACTGAAAATGACAAGTTTAAGATATTTTATGACCATTGGTGATTTGAATAATACCGAAGCAGAAAATTACTAGTCTGATAAAAAAATGATAAAAAAAAAAACATTTGTAAATTTGTAAATGCTAAGAAAAAACTCGTGTAACGCGTGCCTACAAACGCTAGGCCTACGCTCACAAGATTGGCCCATTTTGTAAAAGTGGTTGTTGCATGAAGATTAAAGTGGTAATTAGGGACATATTGATACTTTTAAGGCAGCAAGTCATTCTGAGGGACTGAACGATAACGTAATTAGTGTGACCGGTAAACAAAAGCTAATACATAGGCTACAAGGAAGAAAAGTGCTCGCTAGTAGTGGTATAGGCCAACAAAACCCGTGTTGCCTGCCTTGTCCAAATTGCTGTATATTGTATAAAATAACAAAGGTTTCCTCCCGTTATTGAGGTTCGTATGTCAGAAAAATGCGGTATGCATTCCTGAGCGCCCACATGGGCGCAGTAAAATGTTTTATTGTAGTCGCCTATATAGCGCATGCGTGCCAAGATCAAGCCGTATAAGAAAGAAGGGGCAAACTTTGAACGTCTCTATGACGATTATCTGATGTGGATACCAGGCAACACTTTGGAAAAACAGATGTTGTGGATACCAGGCCAACAGTTTGGAAAAACAGATGTTGTGGATACCAGGCCAACAGTTTGGAAAAACAGATGTTGTGGATACCAGGCCAACAGTTTGGAAAAACAGATGTTGTGGATACCAGGCCAACAGTTTGGAAAAACAGATGTTGTGGATACCAGGCCAACAGTTTGGAAAAACAGATGTTGTGGATACCAGGCCAACAGTTTGGAAAAACAGATGTTGTGGATACCAGGCCAACACTTTGGAAAAGCAAATGTTGTCGATATCAGGGCAACACTGAAAAAACAGATGTTGTGGATACCAGGCCAACAGTTTGGAAAAACAGATGTTGTGGATACCAGGCCAACACTTTGGAAAAGCAAATGTTGTCGATATCAGGGCAACACTGAAAAAACATATGTTGTGAATACCTGGCCAACACTTTGGAGAAGCATATGTTGTGGATACCAGCAAAAGAATTTGTCGTGGATACTAGGCCAGTATTTTGGAAAAGCATGTGTCGTGGATACCAGGCCAACACTTTGGAAAAGCAATGTTGTGGACAACACTTTGGAAAAGCAAATGTTGTGAATACCTAGACAACACTTTGGAGAAGCATATATTGTGGATACCGAGCAACACTGTAAAAGCATTTGTTGTGGATACCAGGATTTGCATTTGTTGTGGATACCAGAGCAACACTTTGGAAAAAGCATTTCTTGTGGTTACCGGGGCAGCGCTTCGTAAGAACATCGCTGGAATACCAAGGGCAACACTTAGGAAGAGCTCGTGTTTGCACTTCTGCAGTAGGCGCTTGTATCATGAGGCTGCTGCCGCGGATTTGGTGAGTGTTATGACAACGTCTTTTACGGCAAAGCTATTCGATCACAATTATTTATACTCGTTGAATTCATCAACTTTAGTACATACAGAATTTAAATGTTTTCGAAAAACTCGTGACACGTAAACACACACATACATTGTGCAGCTTTGAGCATTCTCAATTAAAAGCAAGTTAAAAATGCGCCGAAGTTTCTTCGGCACTATCGAATTTTCTGTAAAGCGTATAATGCTGTATGAAACTTCCAGCCGCGCCCAGTGGAACTTTCAGCCACGGTCCGGTGGTGGCTTGTGTTGTTGGTACCTGTAAAGGTGCCAGACGCACGGTCATGGCTAGCTTTAACCTTGAATAGAAAAAAAAACTACTGAGGCTAGAGGGCTACAATTTTGTATGTTTGGTGACTGGAGGTTGGATGATCAGCATACCAATTTGCAGGCCTCTACCTCAGTAGTTTTTAAGATCTGAGGGCGGACAAAAAAGGGTGGACGGACAGACAAAGCCGTCACAATAGTTTTCTCTTACAGAAAACTAAAAATCAACTTGTATCTCGTATTCTGTTTTTCCAGTACACATTTTAGGGGCAAAAGGTAATTATGTATATACAAGAGATTAGTGGTGTGTGTGTGTGTATATATATATATATATATATATATATATATATATATATATATATATATATATATATATATATATATATAGAGAGAGAGAGAGAGAGAGAGAGAGAGAGAGAGAGAGAGAGAGACTGACGAAAGCCTCTTGTGTTAATGGTATTATGAGCTGTTTGACTCAGGGGCACCTATTTCTGGAGCTTTGCAAGACTTTTTTTCTTTTGAGATCGTTTCGTTGAATGCATAATGAACTTATTTCCTTTGCTTTAGCTTTATAATGAAAACAGTCTTAATGAAATTGCTCACGGTTGGTTCTTTACATGACCCACTACTTGCCTCTGTATAAGTATGCAAGATGGAGGACTGCATGTGAATGCATATGTTTTTCCTAGTTTACACAAAAATATATATATATATATATATATATATATATATATATATATATATATATATATATAATATATAAACAAAAATATATCTTATATATATATAAACAAATCCTCTCTTTTGTATAATATGTGTAATTAGTGTTTGCATGTATATGCATACAGTATATAAGCTAATTAGACTTGCTGTCGTTCAGCCTGGGCTAGAGTCTATCACTACTGGCCCCTATTTAACAATGCAAGATGGGAGAATGCATGTGTATGTAAATGTTTCTTCCGTATGTCCAGCCCGTGCCAGCCTCACTCACTGCTGGCCCCCATAAATGTAAGAATGGTGTAGGAATATATGTGTATGCACATGTATTATTTTCTGTATGTTACATTTATAGTTAATGGGTAACATGCGTATTTTATTTTTCTATACCTTGTGCACTAATGAATAGGCCTTTGCTAACATAACTAATTATTTTCACGTGATGTCCATGCATCCCACTGTGAGTCAAGAAATTGCTAAGAATGATTACTCAGGGAATATGCAAAGCATATATTGTATGGGGAACTAATACTACGTGTTGGCAAAAATTTTGCTTTTGAATATTATTGTTGAGGCTGAAGTCTTTTAAGGAAATCGTAAAATCTTTTCCTTATTTGCTTATTATTCAGAATTGTTAAGGCTGAATAAATCTTATGGCTCACATGTTGTTATGCTAAACACTTTCCTGGAAAGAGGGAAGGGATTCCCTTTGTTGCCACACCTTGTCAGTCCTGAATTCAAGACCCCTTACTTACTTTGACAATAAACCCCGAATGTATCTTGGCTTGTTCAGAGGGCTACCTCCCCTTGTCACACATGAATGATACATATATGCTGTTCTTGAGTGATGCTGTTGCTTCGTGTCAGGGATGAAATAATGCACCCAACACTGCACTATCCAGTGGCCTAGTAAGCACCTCGCTCTACGAGATATCTACCTACCCGACGCCATTTGACGGTTTGGAACTGAGTTGGACTTTAAACCAGAAACCGGTTTATGGGGTCTCTGTTTGAACTACAAGATAGCAAGGTGAAGAACTTTACATTAAGCCTACTATTCGCGTCCTCATGTTGTTTTTCGGTTTTCATGATGGTAAGGGATGCTAAATGAAGCCTTCCGTCTTTGACGTTAGAAATGTATTAGGGCGCATATAGGCCTATGTGTGTGTGTGTGTGTGTGTGTTTGTGCGCGTGTTCCCCCCCCCCCCAACCACCGTAGTCCATTGGTTAGAACGCTTCCCTCATCAGCGAGGAGGTAGACTGATCAGGTTGTGGTTCGTATAAAGAAAGTGGTGCCAACTTGGACTTAATCAGTGAATCAGGCACCATTTAGTTTGTGGATGTATTTGTTTGACCAGAGTTGAGAAAGGGAATGTACAGTAGGTTGGAACTTCAGCTCAAAAGTCATGTTGTTAAAACCGAGGTGTTATATATATATATATATATATATATATATATAGTATAGACACACACACACCGGGGATAATCATCTTATCATGTCAATTAGCCTATTTGTGAATTGTTTTCAAAGCTAGTCTTGCATTGGTTTATAAATCCAGCTTTTGAAAGCCAGGTGTATCGCTTTCTTCGGCCTATGCTCACCTTTATTCCACATCCTTCCTTCTACTGTATTATACCGGGCCTAGCTAACGATGCACTTCTGGTTCCATCTTTCTTTAAAGCAGGCATATTCCAAGCACTTCATTTGCGTGCGAAATGTGATTGAAGGGCCATAATGTCGTGGATGCTCATGTGTGTGCTTATGGGCTGTCAACAGACTGGTGATGAGTCTTCTTTGTCAAGGAATGGGATGATCTTGCGAAGGATTACTTCACAGGATTTCATTCTTGATTAACCTACTTGATAAAGAAGAAACTGTTGCTTTGGCCTTTTTTTTTTTTTTTGTAGCCAGTCTGTATCGGAGGAAAGAACTTATTTCAATATATACTTACATATAACACATATAAACAATACACACACACATTATATATATACATATATATATATATATATATATATATATATATATATATATATATAGGCTAGAGAGAGAGAGAGAGAGAGGATGTGCATGAAAGGAATGGGCGTAATATGTGTAGGTCTATGAAGCGGATAATGTTTGAATGTTTCCCGCACAGGGTGTTCATCCATGTATGAAGGTGGTAATGACAATTTCTTTCCTTCTTTTTTTCAGCCACCCCATGTTCGCAGGAACCTATATACTGCATATTATATATATATATATATATATATATATATATATATATATATATATATGTATATGTATATGTATATGTATATATATATATATATATATATATATATATATAATATATATATATATATGTATATGTATATATATATGTATATATATATATATATGTATATATATATATATATATATATATATATATTTATTTATTTATTTTATGTGATTATATATATACATGTGTATATGTAAATATATGTGCATGTATGTATGCATGAGTGTATGTAGATAGAATAATAGACTTTGACATCATCACAAGGAGTCGGCTTACCCCATGTCAGTGGTGAATGGCGTGCGGACAGTGTTTTCCTTAACTTACGGACAGATTCGAAATAATATACACTATTCCGATTGCAAATTCATAGTAATATGATTAATGGAGGTGCAAAGTTTCTACCGTTGTAATAATAGTGGAGTATTTGAGACAATCCGTGATAGGATAATATTTTCATAGAGAGGAAGATCTCAAAGCGACTCACTTGCTTTATTCAGTAACGGCCATGTAACTTCACATGGTGTGCGGGAAAGGTCTTCAAACATGCATCGTGTCTTGGCATGCTGCTCTAAGTGTTGGCTTCATTTAATTTCCTTTTATTTAAAAGTCTATGAAATGTAGAGTCTTGTATTTCGGTGCTTTATAGTATATGTTTAGGAATGTGAAATATATATATATATATATATATATATATATATATATATATATATATATATATATATATATATATATATTTTTATGTACTGTATATACATACATACCTATATATTAACATATATTTATACATACTTATATATATATGTATGTATATATCAGTATGTGTGTATGTGTATGTATTCATAAAGGATACATTCGAAAAAGAACCGAATTCAGTATTGGTTGCACCTCATATGGCAGTTTGATTTTAAATCTTGATCCGCTTTAAACCTTGGAAAAGAAATTCTCATTGTTTCAAGTCCAGCATTAAAATGTGATTAGAAAACTGCATTTTTAACAGTTAGGATTTGCGTTTTGGTATTTAGGAACCTGTTGAACAACAAACTTCTTTTGCATGTTATTATCTGCTTTGTTCCCCATCATTCCTTTCTCTCAGTCTCAGTTATATCTTCTTTACTCGCTTCCACGCCAGTAGCCCGGCAGACCCTTTGTTATATTCCGAGAGTCCAGTACAAAGGCGTTGACCTTAGAGGCCTCATTTTATGCACATGATTTCCTGACCTTGCCAAATGGTGGGGGATTACGGAGCGTGGAAGAATGAAAGATAGAAGAGAGGGAGGAAGATGAGACAGGGTTATTCCGATCTGTAACTTGAATTATATACTTTTCATTTGTATAAGACGAATGTTGGTTAAAAATAGCACATCTTGCTGTGCAGAGCTTCTTAGATATTGATGGCGCTCATGTGTGTCAAAAATAAAAAAATAAAAAAAAACAGAGAGAGAGAGAGAGAGAGAGAGAGAGAGAGAGAGAGAGAGAGAGAGAGAGAGAGAGCAGTTCTCTCTCCTATTAATAAACGATTTCAATTTAGTTCCGAATTAGATTTCAATTAATGATCGCCATCCTCCTGTTTCTTATCGTTGATGTAACAGTTAAATGATAAATGAGCAGGTGGTGGTGGGGATAGAGATGTGGCTCAGTGGAATTGAATTCATTAGGAGTGAGTGAACTCAAGAAACTGTCGACAAGTGGAAGAATTTGGACGAAATGATAATGACATGGTACATTTAATATAAGTACTTTTCCTGGGTGTGGCAAGGTATGGAACGGAGTAGGAAGCCTGGTGTGAACCACTGAACTCTGCCAAAGCAAAGACACGGCAACAAATGGCAGTAATGCTTGACCTTGACTTAATGGAACCCAAGTAACCACAAGTAATGATATAACCAGTTATCCGGTTTCAACTTACTTCCTCGCGTGTTGAAGTGAAAAAGAAAATACGAGTAGCTCTGCCAAATAAAAAAAGACAGTTTCAAGCTATGAATTTTGTATCCCAGTAGTTTACGAGGACACCTGTTGGCAAGTTTTACAGCCGAAAGTTTTAATAACATTTTCGATGGTTTTTGAAAGTTTTATTTTGAAGCAGCGCTTCATCTGGAAGTGGCCTTAGTAATATTGCATCATCGAACTTGGGGGATTCTAAAGCAGTCATGAATAAGTTGGGGTTGGATTACATTAAGCAAAATACTGTCGAGAATAAGTGAGCTCCATTAGCTCGTCATCAATTATACATGGCGAATTATACATGCATGTCTGATGCGAGGATTTTTCCTGTGCTGGATTCTACTTATTATGTACCTGTCCTACGCAGCCGGTTTCATAGCGAATCTGGTCTGACATTTCTTGCAAAGTTCCCATTATTATAAACCCACGCTGCTTGCAGTTGCATTGCTATTTCATGCACGTTTCTTCTTCCTCTTCTTTTTCTTCTTCTTCTTCTTCTTCTTCTAAATGATGTTCTCTTCTAGACTTTGAACTTGAATAATTTGGATATTTGTGGTCATTATACTTCTAGTGATAATTTCGGTCTGTAGACCTCGAATTGAGTTCTAATGCACTTAGGACCAGTGATATTAGTATGTTGTGTAATAATAATAATAATAATAATAATAATAATAATAATAATAATAATAATAATGTTTTTTTAAATAAAAGTCCACAGTTATATAGTAAATTGCATTACCTCATCAGTGTTTAACGTAAAAAGTCTTGAGGAACACTGCTTATATATTCGAAAGTCTTTTGCTTTTATCTTTTACATAGTAATACAATTTACACTATACATAATTGTGGATTTTTATTAAACAATTGTTTTTCGTTTATAACGTACTAGCTTGTAACGAATTCAGGCTTATAACGAATGGAAGTGAAATCCCGGGTTCAATTCAAATACGTGAACTTAAAATTGTAGGTATATAACGAATTCTTTGTTACGAAATCAGGTATATATAATGTATATACATTACATATATATATATATATATATATATATATATATATATATATATATATATATATATATATATATATATATATATATATATATCAACATAACTGTCATTTCGGTTTGTGTTAGAATTCTAGATTTTATGCCTGCAGTCTGATAGAACATAACAGAAGGCCTTTCAACTTTATTTTTTCCATATCTAGGTAAATATCTTATGAAGATTATGTACCTTTTTGGTGAATTGATAATTTTGAATTGTATCCAGGGTGTAACGCGAGTTTATGCAAATATTTTGGGAAATGAAAGGAAAAATAATTTTGATCAGAAAACATTCTATAAACATATGCATTATAAGGCTTCGTTTGTCGGTGAGGGGGAATTTTAAAATAATCGTTCATCATTAGCTCTGCTTTCGGGCGATGGAAGTTGGTAACGGGAGGTCGGAGTGGCCTGGGATGTTGTGGGGGGAGGGGGTAGAGAAGGAGGATGGAGTGATTAGGCCGATGTGAATAATACTCCCAATCAAATGTATTATTAGGTTTTGAACAAAGAAAAATGTATGCGTCATTGAAACCCTCTCCCTCCCTATCAGTTGTATTCATTGGACACCGATAAAAGAAAAGAAAAATTAAAGTAAGCCTAATTGAATCTCCCCTCCATCAAGGGTAGGCTTATTCACTAGACATCTATCATATATTTAAAACGTATTTTTAAAAGTCTCTCTCCCTCCATCAAAAGTATTCATTAGACACCAGTCATAGGCGTAGGCTAGTTAAACAACAATTCCTCAACAAGCGGCAGGACAGAGCGCGCTAGGATTCAACGATCACAAATAAATGTTGCAAGGCTACATTTGCACCACTTACTTGATACGTAAAGCCATATGGTACCGCTGTAAGCTAATCGTTAAAATTTTATTACTTGCAAGGAAAAGAATCATAATTAAATGACTGGCAATCCACTTGCCTTGTTCACTTTACCACCCCCCTCCCCGTTACCAATCTCCATCACATGAAAGCAACACTGATAACGGTTATTTTTTTTTTTAAATTCCCCTCACCAACGAACGAAGCCTTAAAATGCATACTTTTATAGAAAATGTTCTGCTCAAATTTACTTTTTCTTTCATTTCCCAAAATATTTGCATAAATTCATGTTACACCCTGTCTAATATTTAGGAAGTAAAACTGCAGAATTTTATTGCAGATTTTTAATATTCTATCATTCCACAGGTGATTTGGACTAACTCCAGTAACAACTTCAACTGGCAGTATTTGGTTCAGCTTTCCATATGCATCCACAGCAGCTGGAAGTGGTTTCACTTATGCTCACCGGAGAAGCTTCAGTTACCAGTCACTGGCCACTAGATCAAGGTTTTCTCGCATCAAATCTCTAGCAGTTACATGAGCTGTGGTTTCCGAAATATAGGTACTGCTACCACTTAGGGGACTACTGCCACAGCAGGTACTGGCTCTGTTTTTAATCTAGCTTCATCAACTAATGGAGGAACAGGAACAGACCTTACATTATCTACAACATTTGCTAGTGAAACTCCAACCTTTTATTCATGTACAACCAAATCTGCAGCTGGTGCGACTGCAGTAACTACTGCTTCTCAAGGTGAGATATGATCTATAGGGATAATGAGTTGCGTATTAGCTTTTCTTTACTTAATGTAATGGTAAGTTCACCTCTGCCCTTCATATCGAATGAATGAATGAATAGCTATGTCTCTGTAGTGTTTTGAATTAAAACTGAAGTGGTTATTTGAGGGTCTAAATTTATAAATTTTTAGGTAATAATTTTAGGAATTGAAAATTAACTTTGCCATTTAGAATTTAGATGCTATTTATAATTAATTTTGCGTTTATGGTGGTTGTGTATTGTGATAACTCGAAAGACAGACCATTTTGAAATTACAGAGAAGAAAAGTATTTCTGATTCCCAGCATTTACAGGCTTCTAAGAACCTCCCTTCTTCTCCCAGCAGCATGAAATTTGTACTTTTTATATGAATGTGCTCACAGGGAGTACTGTACAGACCAGATACTGTATTTCTTTATATAAGTTTAATTTTTACTTAAATAGGAAGGCATTTGAAGCGGGAGGGCACCAGATTGTTGGATGATATTATAAGGAAGGAACTTCATCTAATCAAGTTAAGTAATCAAAGATGGGATTATCTAGTGTTGTTTTTATTTACCCGAAAGGTAACTAATTTCCTGAAAACCTTCTTAGGGGACAGATTGCTAAGATACCAAAGAGGAAGGGGGCATAGCAAAAAAAAAAAAAGTAAGGCAGTACGCAGTACAGATAAAGAGGTACCACTAAAAGACAAATCATGGAAAGATAGACAAAACTCCTTCCATAAACAGCTGGCGAGTAAAGTATAAGTTAAGACAGAAGAGCAGAAATCTTTGAATTAGTATGAAAGCCATTCCTAAATCTGGGAGGAGTATCAGCATCTGTAAGGCTTCCAAAAGGTCAGGTCGACAGTTTTGAGGTATAGGGAGTTTTAAGACTTTTGGGTATGGCCATCTTGACTTCGTACGATCTCAAGGATCACCTTATGAAATGAATAAAAGTCTATAATGGATAATGTGATGGCAAGGTGGATGAAGTGGAGTTGAAAGGTGGATGGGTGACCTAGATTACTGTACCATCTTTCTGGCTACCACTTTAGGCTTACTGAAAGCAATCTCAACTACAAAATTTAGGTGCTTCATAGGCACTTTAAGCAGGAAAGTTTTCGAGGACACCCTTTTTCCTGGTGATGTCATTTTGTGAGCTACTTTTAACCAAGTTTAATCTTCATTCAAGAGACATCCAAGAACCTAGATAACCTTGGCAATCGGGGTGGAAAAGATTTAAGATGGAGTTTTCCGTTAGATTTTGGGAATTATGTGAGGTCCTTTACCCAGTCTTAGCATTTTTTTTTTAGTAATTGGCATTTCCAGAAGAACAGAAATTATGCAGTATTTGCAGTGTTTTGCGTGTTCTGAGGTTTATCTTAGTGTTGAATGTTGTGTTTTTACAAGGATGAAGTGTGATTACACTTGAGCTTCTTGCGCAGGGGCTTACCAGTGTTTGCTATTTAAAGTATGAATATGGTAGGGACTATTTCTGTTTTTGCTTATCTCAGAAGCGGCATTATTTTTATTTAAACAGATAATTAATAGATACTTAATGCATCTATTTGTTTCCTGTTTCATCGGCTGGCAATAAACTGATATTAGGATGGAGGGAACTTTGGAACCCTTTTGTGATGGCGCATGCCGAAGATGTTAAGGACACCTAGAACAAAAGCTCACCTTTCGGGACTCTGACATTTGCTCATTAACCCACCTATGGTGATATTGGATGTACTTAAGGATGGTTCTTGTTCATAGGATGTCACACTAGAGTTTAGTAAACTTGTTATACCTGAAAGTGATTGAGGTGATTTTTGCAATTTTTGTGCCTCATTACAGGAAGAAAGTACTAACCCACTTCACTTCATGACTCAGTTTTTAGTGTCCAGAAAAAAAAGCTATTGTGCCGGCTTTGTCTGTCCGTCCGCACTTTTCTCTGTCCACACTTTTTCTGTCCCCCCTCAGATCTTAAAATCTACTGAGTCTAGAGGGCTGAAAATTGTTATGTAGATCATCGACCCTCCAATCATCAAACATACCAAAGTAGCCCTCTAGCCTCAGTAGTTTTATTTTACTTAAGGTTAAAGTTAGCCATAGTCGTGCATCTGGCAACGATATAGGCCAGGCCACCACCGGGCAGTGGTTAAAGTTTCATGGGCCGCGGCTCATACAGTATTATACCGAGACGACCAAAAGATTATACGTTGTACAGAAAACTCGGTTGCGCCGAAGTTTTTTACTTGTTATAAAATGTATTTGGATTTTCTTTGTGTAAGGAGACACGTGAATTTAAACCATTTCTTGTCCATACAGCCCATTTGTTTTAAGAGTTGTCACCGAACCATGCAGGTTCAGTTCATTTTGACACAGAAGAAGAATCCCAGGAAGGGTGTAATGCCGTCAGTGCACCTCAAGCGGAATACTGTAGGCATTACTTAAGATTCTTTGCACTGTCCCTTCGGCCCTTAGCTGCAACCCCTTTTATTGCTTTTGCTATACCTCCAGTCATATTCTCTTTCTCCCATCTTACTTTCAACCCTCTCCTAACAATTGTTTCATAGTGCAACTGCGCGGATTTATCCCAGTTATAACGTTGAAATAAAATTACTGAGGCTAGAGGGCTGCTTTGGTATGTTTGATGATTGGAGGGTCGATGATCTACATAATAATTTTCAGCCCTCTAGACTCAGTAGTTTTTAAGATCTGAAGGGGGACAGAAAAAGTGTGGACAGATAAACCTTTTTACTCTCAATTTCCCTCTCAGTGCTAAATGACCTTATAGGTCCAAGTGCTTGGCCTAAGGCCTAAATTTTATATTTCATTCCATTCCAGAAGAATAACAACTTACCTAAATTGATACCCCAACAATAGTTCACCAACTTGAGAACTTTTCATTCTTCCTATCTGGACTCTAAATAAAATTAGTGTTTTAATTACTCCATTTTTTCTTCTCTCCTTAGGACAACTAGCAGCCAAAGCCGTCAGTACCATCGGGTGAAGCATCCACGCCATTCCCTGGTTAGGTAAAGTACTGTATACTATATCTTTTATGTCAAGTGAACTTTGTTAAGCATTTAGGTAGTTGCTACATTTTGCATGTTAATGTATCAGTTTTATGTTGTTAGTTTTCACTGTAAACCCCTAATGTGGCGAATACCGATTTAGTGTGTCCTAGACTTAGTGCATGGAATTATGGTTCACTAAACGCTCTTCAGTCTAGCAACTTAAACCATCTCCAAATTCAGAATAATCGAGAAGTCTTCCCTAAATACCCACGCAAGATTATGGTTCCCTAACAACCCTCAGTTTGACGGGGAAAATCATCCCAAAATTGATCTGAATCGGAAATGTATTCGTTGACTTTCCACGCACCCGAACCATTTAAAACATGTTGCTAAGCATCACGAACGCTTTTGTTCCGCGAGGCAGTTGTCTATAGTCTGTCTAGTACTCTCAAGATTGCTAGGGTGCGGCCAGGTAGAATAAGTAGCGCAGTCAGATTTATTTAGCCATTTAAATCTTTCCCTTAGCGATAATCCCTCGCTTATAGTTTTGCCTGAGGACTGTCATCTACTGCATTGTTTTAACCGACCTTATAAGTCAGAAACTAAGGTTTGGCATCGCAGGTTCAAAAACTATGCCACATCTCCTTGTATTTATGAAAAAAATCGTTTCCCGTGAAAGTAGCTAAAGTCAAATGTGTTTTTAACGTCACTTCTAAACTTATGACTACTCAACAAAAATTTCACTCGAGTAAGCTCTGCTAAAGCCAACTTTCATAGCAATGGCACGTTTGTCACCACGCAGAATTCCTTATACGACCCACCCTAGCGATCTAAGAGTGTTTTGACAGACATAGTGACTGTTTTGTCATGTTCAGTAACTCTCGCTGTCAACACGTTTGTTATTTTTGGCTCTGTATCATCTTTAGAACCCTGTGCTTTACTTGTTGAAATGTTTACGGAATGCTTGCGTCAGTTGGATGAAATACACCGCCCTGTCTTATGTTCAGTGCGTTTATTTCGAAAATGTGCAATTTTTAGATGTAAATAAACTCTCCCGATTGCAGGATAGCCTAGGCCGTATAGAGTAAGGCGTTTTAGATTCACATAAGTGTGTGTATGTGTGTGCAGGCCTAAACTAGCTTAAGCCTACAGAGTGCAAATTTGTAATAGGTTATGATACCGGAAGCACATTACATATATATATATATATACTGTATGTATATATATATATATATATATATATATATATATATATATATATATATATATTTATATATATTCATATACGTATATATATATATATATATATATATATATATATATATATATATATATATTTATATATATTCATATACGTATATATATATATATATATATATATATATATATATATATATATATATATATATATATATATATATATATATATATATATATATATATATATATATATATATATATATAAGCATTAAGCTACAAACTCTCTTAATATTCAATTGCTCTACACTCAGTAATATATTTTTCATATATATGTTACAGAAGGGGAATTTTTAAGCTGATAATAAGTTTAAATGATTCTGTGGGCTCGATCCAACGAAAGACAAGAACTCAGGATTACAGTGACGCCTTACCTTAATACGGCCAGCACTTAAAAAAATTCCTTCGGTAACATATAAGGAAAATATATCACTCTGAGTGTAGAGTGAATGGATATTAAAGGACGTTTGTATCTTAATGCTTATGAATCACGGTGATGTGATAAAGTCATATATATATATATATATATATATATATATATATATATATATATATATATATATATATATATATCTATATATATATCATATATATATATTATATATATATATATATATATATATATATATATATATATATATATATATATATATATATATATGTTGTGTGTGTGTGTGTGTGTGTGTGTGCATTTCATCTGACTTTATATATATATATATATATATATATATATATATATATATATATATATATATATATATATATATATATATATATAAAGTCAGACGAGAAATTAATAGGGCAACATCAAGTAAAGTAATTTATTAACTATGGTTTGAGTACAAGGTAGAATTTAACTTGGGTAAGGGACAATGTTGACAAAACAGTTCTAACATACGAAGACCTGCCCTTTGGACTGGGTAGTGGCTCATGGCGGCCATTGAGGTCACCTTGACCATTCCATGCACCGCAACACAAGTGTCGAATCTCCTAAAATAAGTGGCGAAAGTGATTGGATATATGTAGTAAAAAATGGGCAATGACGGGTACAAGATGGGCAAAGGGGTGCGTGCATGCAAATGCCTACTATTATCATGACAGCTTTTATAGCTGAAAGACAGTAGATTCATGACTATATATATATATATATATATATATATATATATATATATATATATATATAATATAGTATAACAGTGGTGGCAGTGAGTGGGAACAAGGCAAAATTGAAGCTGTTAAACAGGTGAATAAGAGAATGAAGGAGACGGATAAAAAGGACGGGGCAGAAAGTAATAATAATAATAATAATAATAATAATAATAATAATAATAATAATAATAATAATAATAATAATATAATAAATAAGCTTTTAAGGCATTCATTGTAGATACAGAACTATTGTCAGCATTGTCATTAAGAAATTTATTACACAAAATTTTATTATAACCGGGAAATGTTAAATTACAAAAATTCGAGAATAAAAGTGAACTTAGTAACACCATCCTTGCTGTTATTTTTTCCCGTTTATCCCTTAATTGCAATTCTAGAGCAAGTTGAAGTACGCAGAATAAAGTAGCTTTCAAACCCCGTAATTACCCTCTCTCTCTCTCTCTCTCTCTCTCTCTCTCTCTCTCTCTCTCTCTCTCTAAAAGAGCCATTTCAGACTCTCTCTCTCTCTCTCTCTCTCTCTCTCTCTCTCTCTCTCTCTCTCTCTCTCTCTAAAAGAGCCATTTCAGACTCTCTCTCTCTCTCTCTCTCTCTCTCTCTCTCTCTCTCTCTCTCTCTCTCTCTCTCTCTCTCTCTCTCTCTTCTTCTTCTTCTTCTTCTTCAGAAAGCCATTCAAAGCTCTCTCTACTCTCTCTCTCTCTCTCTCTCTCTCTCTCTCTCTCTCTCTCTCTCTCTCTCTCTCTTCAAAAAAACAAAGAGCTGTTCCAAAGGTGCAGAATAATAGTTAAAAAGGAAGCCTGGAAGAAACGCACCCGAAATTACAGCGCTTACGAGCGTGTATTCGCATACACGGCCGCAAAGTGTTTCCTGATCTCTCGGCTATTACCTCAGGTAATTAGAGATATGAGGGTAGTTTACTTTCTGCTACGTAATGAATGCTTTTTTGATGGTTCAATTAAATCAATTAAAAGCTCGTTCCGGCGTTAATATAGGAAGCTATCCCCGAGTTATTAAAGCCTCGACTACACATAAACCATTTCGTGCTGTTAACTGCCAACCCTCCCCAAACCATTGTTTCATCTGGGCGGGTGTTTAGAGGCTCGTTGTCTTCCGCTTTTTCTTTCTGTCCTATTTGGGGTGGGGGAGAGGTGGGCGGGGGGGTTCTACTGATTTTGTAGGGGGAGGGGGGGCCCTTGACGTGAGAAAGGGGAAGCCCTTATTCAGTGTTTTTTATTCATATATCTTTCTCGCCAAGTCTTCTTTGGAGGGGTGGCTCCAGAAGGTCACAGCCTTCCAGTTTGTCAGCAAGTTTTTTAGGGGAATAGGTTGCTAGCCCCACACCCTTTTTTCTTGACCCCAACAGACTCTGGTACTAATATACGACTGGCTAGACTTGATGCCATAGGCCTGGAGCGATCCACGTATCTATCAAACTCGAGCCGCACGCTTCATAGCACCCTCTTATAGTTGCTTCTTTCATTTTCATAGACTGCCTGAAAAGAATATAAACTGATTGGGTGATTAGATACTACCAACTGTCGTAGTCACCGCCAGATATACGTTATGTGTTAAGAGAATTCATTTCAGTAATGTAGTCTGATCCGTGAATTTAAAAGTTTCATAAAATTAACCCTTTCAGCCTCCAAGCCTTTACACGTCTTGTCTATGTCAGAACTGTCATAAAATTTAGGTTCACGGTGGCCACTATGAAACCATCGAAGATGACGCCGTAATGCGTCATAAGACTCTAGGGTTAGATTTTAAATGGTCCTTTATTGAGTTATGAGTGATCTATAGCGTTAATTTTTTGTCACCAAAATTCATTTTTTTTTGTGCCCAAAAAGATTTTCATTAGTCAGGATTACTGGAAAGTTCTTGTTTTAAAGTTTAGAGGTGGTTTTCAGTCACGCTGTTGGTTGTGGTGCGAAGGATTCTTAGCCAAAGTTATTTACCGTCTTAAATGGCGAATGAAGATGACATAGGATTTTATTTTAAGTTTGTGCATCTTCACCGCATGTAGAATTACTATCCTCTATAGATTTAATGAGGAGCCAGGAGGCTGTGGCCTTCTAGGACCACCCTACCAAAGGGGAAAAGCTGTATGGTGGGAAAATGCGTAAATAAAAGCATTATTATTATTCAGAACGTGAACCCCATTCATACGGAACAAACCCACCTGGGCCATTGACTCGCAATTCGAGCTTCCAAAGACTGTGGTGTTCATTTGAAAGAGGCCACAGAAGATACAAGTAAATACAGAAAGTAGAGATCAGTTATCAGAAAAGAAAAAAATAAATCAGCAAAGGATTAACAATTAATAAACACTGCTAAGCCGCACTAGAAGTGACGTTATTTTTCAAGTATTATTACAATCCTGTAGTAGTGTAGTAAAGTGAAATTGATACGCAGAATTAGAAATTCTAAATCCTTAGCAGAGTTTCTAATTTGAGTTATTCTTGTAGTAAATTACAACACGGAATACCAGTGCATTTATAAGTTTTATATATATATATATATATATATATATATATATATATATATATATATATATATATATATATATATATATATATATATATATACACAAACACACATTGTGCCTCACACAACGGCATGCCAAATTCAATCTCGAGGCGGGAAGCGGAAATTTGTCCTGTCTCCTGAAAAATCCAGTGTGAAATGTGTACCTGAATGTTAGTCGATTGTAGAAGATAACAACCAAGGTGGAAAGATCTTAAATGCTAGGGGATGAAGAGTAGAAGTTTAATTCCCTGTGGAGTTACCCACTCAAGGGGAAAAGGTTCAGTTGAACATATATGGTGTTTTAAGATTTGTGATAATGGGGAATGTAGGTTAGGGATGGCTTCTGACAAAAGACTAGATACTTCTCACATATTTGTTTCATATTTCATAACAAACAAACCCCTGACCCAAAACTCTCTACATTGTCTAAACCCACACTGTTCTTCCCCTGCTGATCCTTCTGCCGTATGTCTTACGTTGTTATTCAAGGTCCTGCCAAACACCTTCCCTGGTGCATTTAGTAATGTTATGGTTCTATAATGCTTCATCTCCACTATTACTTTGATTTTCTTAGAAAGGAATAATTAGACATATTTCCTGTTTCTCTAGGAACCTTTCCCACCTCTAGACATTGCCTACCTTATGAACCTTGGTCAGCCACTGAGTCATACTTTCACTTACTGTACCCCAAGCATTTCATTTGTAATCGTATCAGCTTCCGGTACCTTTCCCTTCTATATTTTGCATTACTTATAATGCCTTCTTTTCCGTTCCACTTCCTAGTCGTTTAGTTGGATTTATTGCCGACATTTGGTCCTCTTTTGATAAAAGACAAAATTATGACTGAGAGTAAAATGCAATATTCACAGATATTTTCGTAGATAAAACCCTTTTACTTTTACTCGGGTAAACCCAGTCCATCGACCCAGAATTAAACCCTCTTCGGGCAGCATTTTCCCACTTGAATCCTGTAATCTGAGATCCATTTGCTCATTAACTTCTCTCGCAGATTGTAGTTCCTTGTAGAACACAGTCTTGCCAGTGTTCTTGCTCACCCGCCCCCTCTTTTTTTTTTTTCATTACATGCTTTCTTTTTTCTCTCTTGCCTTCCTTTTGACTTCCTTATTCATTCTCCTGTATTCCTGTGCACGATCCTCCCTCCTGTCTTGCAATTTTACCTCATATAGTCTCTGTTTTTTTTTTCACTTCGGTAAACCTCACATTCCGTCTTCATACCACACAGTTTTCATTCCTTCTTCCTGCCCTCCTAAAATCACACACACACACACACACACACACACACACACACACACACACACACACACACACACACACACTGATAGCTGTGACCCCATCCTAAAATTTTGTGAAAGCATATTTACACTTGTAAGTATAGTTATTTTTTTTTCCATACGTGCATTTGTGATCCACGCTCAGTTTTTTGTGTTTTATTCTCAGTTTTTTTGTGATTCACGCTCAATTTTTTATGATCCACGGTCAGACTTTCGTGATCTAACCTCAGACCTTTGTGATTCACGCTCAGTTTTTTGTGATCAAAGTGCAACTTTTGGTCGTCCGCGTTCATTTTTGTTGTGATCCACACTCGCTTTTCATGATTTCTGCTCAGTTTTCTTTGTTCCTCGCTCAGTTTTTTGTTCCTAGCTCAGTTTTTTGTGATCCATGCTCAGTTTTTTGTTCCTCGCTCAGTTTTTTGTAATCCATGCTCAGGTTTTTGTTCCCCGCTCAGTTTTTTGTGATCCTCGCTCAGGCTTTTGTGGTCCATGCTCAGTTTTTTTGTGATCCTTGCTCAGTTTTTTGTTCTTCGCTCAGTTTTTTGTGATCCATGCTCAGTTTTTTGTTCTTCTGTCTGTTTTTTGTGATCCATGCTCAGTTTTTTGTTCCTCGCTCAGTTTTTTGTGATCCATGCTCAGTTTTTTGTTCCTCTGTCAGTTTTTTGTGATCCATGATCAGTTTTTTTTGTTCTTCGCTCAATTTTTTGTGATCCATGCTCAATTTTTTTGTTCCTCGCTCAGTTTTATGTGATCCATGCTCAGTTTTTTTTTGTTCCTCACTCAGTTTTTTGTGATCCATGCTCAGTTTGTTCCTCGCTCAGTCTTTTGTGATCCATGCTCAGTTTTTTGTTCCTCACTCAGTTTTTTGTGATCCATGCTCAGTTTTTTTTGTTCCTCGGTCAGTTTCTTGTGATCCATGCTCAATTTTTTTGTTCCTCGCTGAGTTTTTGTGATCCATGCTCAATTTTTTTGCTCCTCGCCCAGTTTCTTGTGATCCATGCTGTTTTTGTTTTTTGTTCCTCGCTCAGTTTTTTGTGATCTATGCTGTTTTTTTGTTCCTCGCTCAGTTGTTTGTGATCTATGCTCAGTCTTTTTGTTCCTCGCTCAGTTTTTTGTGATCTATGCTCAGTTTTTTTGTTCCTCGCTCAGTTGTTTGTGATCCATGCTCAGTCTTTTGTGATCCACTCTCAATTTTACTGTTGAAATTTATGTGTAGTGTAAATGTATATACCAACATCTTTCTCTGCACTCAGGGTGTTTTGAGTAATAGGGAATGAGCCGAGTCCAGACAGTAAGGACTCCCTTTCCAGTCTTTCTTTTATTTGCTCCTTTTATTACCGTCCGCACCTCAAGAATGCTTTGAAATACACCGTAAGTGTTGTCGACGTTGTTGTTATTGTTTGTGCCGTTGTTTTTTGTTGTGGGTTTCCACTGCCGCGCCAGCTGCAGCGATATTAATGAACGTTATGTCTTTTCCTTTTCCATGACTTCTCTCTCTCTCTCTCTCTCTCTCTCTCTCTCTCTCTCTCTCTCTCTCTCTCTCTCTCTCTCTCTGTCACAATGATTATTTTCTCTTTTCCTGCCCTCTGAATTTTTTCTTTTTTTATTCCGCTGTCTCTCACTTTCTCTCTCACCCTCACAATGAACATTTTTTCTTTCCTTCCCCTTGGCTTTTTTCTTGTTTTACTCTCTCTCTCTCTCTCTCTCTCTCTCTCTCTCTCTCTCTCTCTCTCTCTCTCTCAAGGAATATTTTATATTTTCTCGCTTCCTTCCCCATGACTTTCTGTTTATTCTGCTCTCTCTCTCTCTCTCTCTCTCTCTCTCTCTCTCTCTCTCTCTCTCTCTCTCTCTCTCTCTCTCTCTCTCTCTCTCACACACATTTCCCCATGACTTTTTTCTTTTTTTATTCTGCTCTCTCTCTCTCTCTCTCTCTCTCTCTCTCTCTCTCTCTCTCTCTCTCTCTCTCTCTCCTCTCCACATTTCTTCTCCACCAGGCGCACGTTTATTCTCCATCACCGTGTGAGGTCTCTCCTCTCAGCCATTGCCTGCAGCTCCTGCACCTATTCCGGCCTCCTTCTCCCCTGTTATTAAAACCTCTATCCAGCTCAGACGAAAGGAGATAAACTAACTGCGGGCCATCATTGTGACTGGAAACAATAGGTAGGAGCCATCATTTCACACATTTCGTTTCTTGTTTTCGAGTTCACTTTTACCTTCTTTTCTCTCAAGTGGAGGTTTGGGGGTGGGGTGGGGGGGAGATCTGGTGGAGTGGAGGTGAATGGTGGTAGGGGAGGGAAGGGCTGTGCTGTCCGGCTGGCTGGAGGTTATGAAGAGGGGAAGTATGAATCAAAATAGCGAAATGAATATGGGGAGAGAGAGGGGTCGGAGTATGGTGCCATGAGGTGGGGAGGGGAGAGGGGTCGAGTATGGTGCCATGAGCGGCGGGGGAGGGGAGGGAGTCGGAGTATGGTGCCATGATAACGGTGAATGGACAGCAGCAGCGAGACTTGGCACCATGGCTCTTGGTGTCGGTTTTGTGCCGTATAGGAGTAATTACTGCAGGTTGGGATTGTGGGGGAGGGGTGAGGGGGGACTTTTGGGGGTTTGGCTGGAGGAGGGTATTCTCAGGGCCTTGTCCCAGGCAGGACCATTATCAGCGGAAGACAGGGCGAATATTACACCTTAACGGCTTGGTCCTGTTCTCAACGACCAGAGCTGCATGATCACGCGGTGAGTGAGTTTCGAATATCCTTTATCCAGTTATTCGAAGGAAAAATGGTGTGGTCATTCTTCTCACGTCATGTGTATTGACAGTAATGATGGATTTATTAAAACATTTACAATAAGGAGGCGTCTTGCATTGGTGTATTTATAATAAAGAGACGTCGTGTATTGATGCATTTATAATGAAGAGACGTCGTGTATTGATGTATTTTTAATAAAGAGACGTCGTGTATTGATGTATTTATAATAAAGAGGCGTCGTGCATTGATGCATTTACAATAAAGAGACGTCGTGCATTGATGTATTTACAATAAAGAGACGTCGTATATTGATATATGTACAATACAGTTAACCTCATATATTGATATATATATTTACACTAAAGATTCGACGAATATCGATGTAATTACAATAAAGGAACGTCGTATACCAATGTATTTATAATAAAGAGAGGTCGTGTATTGATGTATTTACAATAAAGTTAACCTCATATATTGATGTGTTTACAGTTAAGAGAGGACGTATATTGATGTATTTACCAAAAATACATCGTATATTGATGTATATATAATAAAGAGACGTCGCATATTGACGTATTTAACATGAAGCTAACCTCATATATTGATATATTTACAATAAAGAGTCGACGTATATTGATATATTTACCAAAAAGACGTCGTTGTGATGTATTTATAATAAAGAGTCGTCGCATAATGATGTATTTACAATAAAGTTAACCTCATATATTGATGTGTTTACAATTTAGAAACGACGTATATTGATGTATTTACCAAAAAGGACATCGTATATTGATGTGTATACAATAAAGAGACGTCGCATATTGATTTATATATCAAAATGAGTCATCGTTTATTGATGTATTTACAATAAGGAGGTATCATATACTGATGTATTTACTGTAGAGACGTCTTATGGCGATGTATTTAAAATAAGGAGGCGTCGCATATTCATTTGTTTATTGTTACAATAAGGAGACGTCGTATATTGATGTATTTACAATAATGAGACGTCGCATATTGGTGTATTTACTATAAATAGATGTATATTGATGTATTTACAGTTAAGAGACGTCGTATTTTGATGTATTTATAATAAAGAGTGGTCGTGTATTGATGTATTTACAAAAAAATAGACGTCGTATATTGATGATTTACAATAAAGTTAACCTCGTGTATTGATGTATTTACAATAAAGAGACGTCGTATATTGGTGTATTTAAGATAAAGAAACTTTGTATATTGATTTATTTACAATAAATAAACGTCGTATATTGATGTATTTACAATAAAGGGACGTCGTATATTGTTGTTTTACAATAGAGACATCACATACTGGATTTTTTACAACAGAGACTTAATGTAGATTTAGTAAAAACTGATGTTCCAGGAACCACTCGAAGTTATCTCGGCTTGAAGTAATTTGTGATGCACGGTCTCAAAGTTCCGCTTTCTACGAAAAATAAAAATAAGAATATCTGTCAGTAGCTGTCTGCGTTTCGTAACTACTGACTCGTCTGTGTTTAGTACCTACTGACTCGTCTTTGTTTAGTAACTACTGACTCGTCTGCGTTTCATAACTACTGACTCGTCCGTGTTTAGTAACTACCGACTCGTCTGTGTTTAGTAACTACCGACTCGTCTGTGTTTGGTAACTGCCGACTCGTCTGTGTTTCGTAAAGAGAGAACATTATTTTGATGTGCAGATAAACACATCAATAAGGAGAGTGCGTTCAGCGCTGCTGTAAGTGTTTTGAACCTTAAATTAACTGGAACTGATGAGTAAAAAGAATTGTTTAACGCTGCTGTCTTTCCTGTGTTAAGCTACATAAAGCGCTGATGGCATCAGTTTCTAAGGTAATACAAAAAAATTTGTTTATTTTATCAGTTATTGAAAACCATGTGACGAACTGGTACTTGTTTGCAAAGCCACACACACACACACACACACACACACACACACACACACACACACACACACACACACACACACATGTATTTTCTCTCTCTCTCTCCTCTCTCTCTCTCTCTCTCTCTCTCTCTCTCTCTCTCTCTCAGGTTTTTAGTATATTCTTGGACAACCAGAAGTTGCGATAAAAAAAAAAATCTTAAAACACTTTTCATGATGTCTTCTAATTTCCTTCAACAAGTAATTTTCTCCATGAACTTAAAAATGAAATCATAAGATTTTCCGCTGTATCTTAAATACACATGATTAAAATCACTCTTCTGCAGGCAACAACTGGAGTGTGTACAGTGAAATGTAAATCATCAAGCGGTGTCCAGCACAGTAAATTATTTATATTCTCACTTCATCTACAGTCCACTTGTTGCCTACAGCAGAATGATTTTAATCGTGAGTGTTGAAGATAAAGGGAAAATTTAATGATGCCATTATGAGTGCACGGAGAATATTATGTTAGTGAAAGTAAACTGGAAGAAATAATGAAACGTGTTTATGAAATTTTATGGAGGCAGCTTCTGGTTATTCCAGAACAGACTAAAAGGCCTTGAGAGAGAGAGAGAGAGAGAGAGAGAGAGAGAGAGAGAGAGAGAGAGAGAGAGAGAGAGAGAGAAAGAAAGAGAAATATATATATATATATATATATATATATATATATATATATATATATATATATATATTTATTTTGTCTGTGTTTGTTTATGTATGGATTTGCAAACAGGTTACAGATTCGTCATATAACTGAAAAGTATTATTGAAAGCTGGCTTATCCATTGTTAATGCCTGTAATTTTTTGTCAAACAATAAAAACACTCACGTTAACTGTTCATGCAAATTACTATCAGCAAGAACGTACTGAGATGATATTGTCGAGTGGGCAAGATATTTTGTTATTAATTATTATTATTATTATTATTATTATTATTATTATTATTATTATTATTATTATTATTATTATTATTATTATCCAGAAGTTGAAACTTATTCATACGGGACAGTCCTACAGGAGTGATTCGTTTGAAATTCAGGCTTCCAAAAATCATGGTGCTCATTTGAAAAAAAGTAACAGAATGTAATCGGAAACACAGAAGGGGTGCCAAAGCGACACTATTCCCATTGAGTGTCTGGTTAGGCTTACAAGGCTTCGTCCAATTTCAGCAATCGCTCGCCTCGTAGGAAGAAAAAACTCTACGGAATTAGAGTTCACATTTCACTAACCTGTAGAAATGTCCTAACCACTTGAAGTAACATGTAGCCTATTTTGTGATAAACATGATCTTAGGTACACCCTTGAGGCCATTCTCTGATACTTCTGACTCTTGTTAATCACTTCATTTTATCTATTTATTTTCAAATTTTAAATGCTTAATTGAACTTATTTTAGTGTCATGATAGATAATTAGAATTCTTACTTACTTCATTGAAAAGAAAGGCCGTCTGGATGCTGTTGAGTTTATACTGCAATTCCTCAATTTCACGGTTGGGTTTTTTTGTGAGATCGAAAAATTGTAGTATGAAACACAATGACTTCCATACGGCCATTCTTTTGAATGAAGTTTGTATGTAAGAAGGGCATCTTCCGAGAAATTCTTACTAAAATAGTCCATTGGTCCATTCCCATTCTTTAATGGATTCATGCTGATACGAGTCGCTGAAGGTATACTCAACAGCCTTGTTGACCTGTTTCTAAGGAACAGTTATGGTAAACATGGCCATGTTTGCCGTAATTATCTACTGGTTTCATTACAGCAGGCAATATTTTTATTCCTTACGAGCTTGATGGCGCGCGCTACACTGTGCTGGAACTTGGCACTACCCGTCATGTTTCGCCTACCCTCCCGATCCCCTACCTACCCCGCCCCCACCCTGGGCGGACAAACAGGTTTGCAGGAGGAGGGTGGATATGTCATGTCTCCCCTACCTTCCTGATCCTCTACCTACCCTGCCCCACACCTGGGCGGACAAAGAGGTTTTCAGGAGGAGGGTGGATATGTCATGTCTCCCCTACCCTCCCGATCCCTTACCTACCCCTCCCCCACCGGGGCGGACAAACAGGTTTGCAGGAGGAGGGTGGATGTGTCATGTCTCCCCTACCCTCCCGAACCCCAACCTACCCCGCCCCTCCCAGGGCAGACAAACAAGAAAGATCCACTTTGCTTTCATTATTACAGATAGTTGACCATTGAAGGTATGGCAGTGGTTATGTGTCACTTACAGTATATAAAGCCTGAGGAAGGTATGTCCAATTTGATTCACTCGGAGATGTCGGATGTTGATTTAAGGGAGTTATTATCACTATTAGGATGTAGGATAGGTGGCTTGATATGGCCACGACAGGAAACCACAACGCAGCACTTTGCTTCAAGATATACTTATCCAGGAAAATGATGAGGAAAGAGAGTTCGTTTTGAAGTCAAGCTTTTCATGTGGTTCATCTACTCATATATATATATATATATATATATATATATATATATATATATATATATATATATATATATAATATATGTGTGTGTGTGTGTGTGTGTGTGTGTGTGTGTGTGTTTATGTGTGTAAATATATAGATATATATATATATATATATATATATATATACATATATATACACATATATATATATATATATATATATATATATATATATATATATATATATATACATGTGTGTGTGTGTGTGTGTGTTTACGTGTGTAAATATATATATGTGTACATACATATATACAGTATGTATATATATATATATATATATATATATATATATATATATATATATATATATATATATATATATATATATACATGCATAATATATATATATACACATATACATTATATATACATTATATATATATGTATGTATACATACATATACGTATATACATATACACATAATGTGTGTATTTATGTGCATATGCATGGGCATGAAGTTATGTGAAGGCCTGTCTTGCAAGTTGTTGGTGTTGGAATGTTACTTATAAATTTTGTTATAAGGAATGATGTTAAATGTAACAATAATAATAATAATAATTATTAGTATTATTAATACTATTGCTAATAAAACACAGTCACGTGCGTAATAGAACCAGGACCGCTGGGCTCGATATCAGTGTGAGTTTGGAATAATAATAATAATAATAATAATAATAATAATAATAATAATAATAATAATAATAATAATAATAATGAAAGTAGAAAATGCCATGGGTAAACACATAAGACCCCCCATCCCCCACCCCCCCGCTTACCCGTCCTTTTATGATGGTTCCATTTTAACGGCCCTCTGGATACCCAGGAAATTAGTTTTCAATTTAGGAATGAAAAAGACGGTTAACGATCTTAGCTTCCAGTTTTACTGTCGGTAATTTTTTCCGAATGGCTGCTACGCCTAAACGAGGACGTAATTTTATTCTTGCAACAGTATAAAAAAAAAGATCTTTTAAAGCGTAAGTTTATTCTTGCAACAGTATAATAAAAGATCTTTGTAAGCGTAAGATTATTCTTGCGACAATATATAAAAGGTCTTTTAAAGCGTACGTTTATTCTTGCAACAATATGAAAAATATTTTATAAAACAAGTTTATTCTTGCAACAATACAAAAAAAAATATTTTCAAGCCTCAGTTTATTCTTGCAACAATATAAAAAAGGTCTTTTAAGCGTAATTTTATTTCGCAACAGTATAAAAAAAACATCTTTTAAAGCATAAGTTTATTCTTGCAACAATGTAAAAAAGATCTTTTAAATCGTCAGTTTATTCATGCAACAATATAAAAAAAATTTTTCAGCGTAAGTTTATTCTTGCAACAGTATAAAAAAAAGGCCTTCTTAAGCGTAATTTTATTCTTTCAACAATGTATAAAAAGATCTTTTTAATCGTAAGTTTATTCTTGCAACAATATAATAAAAAAGATTTGTAAAACCTAAGTTTCTCCTTGCAACAGTATGAAAAAAGGTCTTTTTAAGAGTAAGTTTATTCTTGCAACACTATAAAAAAGATCTTTTTAAGCGCAAGTTTATTCTTGCAACAGTATAATAAAATATATTTTTAATGGTAAGTTTATTCTTGCAACAATATAATAAAATCTTTTAAAGCTTAAGGTTATTCTTGCAACAATATAATAAAACATCTTTTAAAGCCTAAGTTTATTCTTGCAACGATATCAAGATCTTTTGAAGCGTAACTATATTCTTGCAACACTATTAAACATCTTTTTAATGGTAAGTTTATTCTTGCAACAATACAAAAAATATTTTTTTAAACATAAGTTTATTCTAGCAACATTATAGTAAAAGATATTTTTAACGGTAAATTTATTCTTGCAACAATATAATAAAAAAATTTTAAAACCTAACTTTATTCTTGCAACAATATAATAAAAATCTTTTAATGGTTAAGCTTATCTTTGTAACAATATAACAAAGAATCTTTTAAAGCCTAAGTTTATTTTTGCAACAATATGATAAAAAGTCTTTTGAAGCCTAACTTTATTCTTGCAACAATATAATAAAAAAATCTTTTAAAGTCTAAGTTTATTCTTGCAACAACATAATAAAAAATCTTTCAAAGCCTAAGTTTATTCTTGCAACAGTATAAAGATCTTTTTAAGCGTAAGTTTATTCTTGCAACAATATTAAAAAGTCTTTTTAGTGGTTAGTTTATTCTTGCCACAATATAAAAAATATTTTTTAAATTTAAGTTTATTCTTGCAACAGTATAAAAAGACCTTTTTAAGCGTAATTTTATTCTTGCAACAATATAAAAAGATATCTTTTTGAAGATGTTTGACAAACTTAATGAAGTCTTTAGAACGACTTCAGATAGATTAAATTTATGTTTGGCTTTTAGTCAATAGCTTGTAATTGTTATGAGAAAATATTAGTCTCGTGGAATAATGTAGGAAATCAGTTTTTTTAAGACTTAGAGTTCTTGTGATTTATTTAAACTACTCGTCAAATGTACTACAGGATACAACAGAAAAAAAATATGCTGATTTGTTTGTAATGTCACGTTCACAAAACTAAATGGAATATCAGTTTTACAGTCTCTGATAAATAGGCATTTGTATACACTTATTATTATTATTATTATTATTATTATTATTATTATTATTATTATTATTATTATTTTATTATTAATTTTAGATATATATGCGGCATGTATAGATATATATATATATATATATATATATATATATATATATATATACATATATAATGTATTAGACATGTATATATATGTATAATATATGTATATATATACATATATATTTATATCGTATATAATAATAATAATAATAATAATATAATAATAATAATAATAATAATAATAATAATATAATAATAATTAAATGTATACAAATGCCTATTTATCAGGGACTGTAAAACATATTCAGTTTGTACATATATATATATATATATATATATATATATATATATATATATATATATATATATATATATATATATATTATAATATAACTATTATACAAAATATATACAAATACATACATATACATACATACATACATACATACATACATACATACATACATACATACATACACACACAAAGCAAACAACCGACGAATAAACTGGAAATGATTTGAACGAAAGTCTCAACCGAAAAGCGCATTATGGATACCCAAGCTCTCGTGTGAGACGGCTGTGTACAAAATTAAATTTTTTACGCTCTCTTTTATAGGTTTTGATAGTCATTCGGGCAGTAAAAGGATTCTATAAAAGAGAATTGGATCGCATAAACGGAACAGGAATGCCTCAGGAGGAACGCTTTTAATTGTTTGTTCACTGTCATTATCAGCGGCGATAGATTGATTGATTGATTGATCGCTTGATTCGTCTGGCAGATGCTGCTCTTGTTGTTGTTGCTGGCTTTGGGCCTTTTTAGTGAATTCGCTTGTACAATTCGCAGAATTGTAACGTTACGCCGAACTGTTCTTGTCTGTCTCTCTTTTCTTCAGTCTTTCAGTTTGCTATTTTTATTATAATATATTTGTATATATATATATATATATATATATATATATATATATATATATATATATATATATATGTGTGTGTGTGTGTGTGTGTATATATGTATATACATACACTATATATATACATATATATATATGATTATATATGTATATTTATATTATATATATATATATATATGTATATATATATATATATATATATATATATATATATATAGATATTATATATATATAGATAGATAGATAGATAGATAGATAGATAGATAGATAGATATAAATGTAAAAACACCTTTTCCTCATAGGGATAGTGGCCGCAAATACTGTCTTAACCAAGATTTGAATCTCGATAAAGACAATCTTTGGTGCCTGTTTCAAAAATGGCAAAATGGCTCATATGCATATGTGTATATATATACATACACACACACACACACACACACACACACACACACACACACATATATATATATATATATATATATATATATATATATATATATATATATATATATATATATATATATATATATATATATATATAGCTAGAGCCTGATATTGATGGCCCCATATTCTCTGTCTGTAACAAAAAAGGAAGCCAGAAGAAATACATTATTAAACTGATTTGTTAAGGAGAGAAAGATGAAGATTTTGAGCACAGAGTAAGATAGAGTGAATATGGAGTGTACGCAGGAGTGGGGAAGAACTAGGAGTGACTGTGTCTGGGATAAGGTAAAGGTGTAGTCCTTATAGCGTCAGAAAGATTGCGGTGACTGGTGAAAGCCTGGAGATGTTCTAGTTCAAGTATCATGTTGGTAATACTAAGTGTGGGTAATACTTTATGTGGGTAATACTAATTGTGAGTAACACTAAGGTGGGTAATGGTAGATGTGGGTAACGCTAAGTGTGGGTAATGGTAAGCGTGGGTAACACTACATGTGGGCAATGCTAACTGTAGGTAACATTAAGCGTGGGCAATACTTAATGTGGGTAGCACTGATTGTTGGTAACACTAAGTGTGGGTAATGGTAAGTGTGGGTAACACTAATTGTGGTTAATGGTAGGTGTGGGTAACATTAAGTGTGGGTAATGGAAGTGTGGGTAACACTAATTGTGGGTAATGGTAGGTGTGGGTAACACTAATTGTGGGTAATGGTAGGTGTGGGTAACACTGAGTGTGGGTAATGGTAAGCGTGAGTAACACTACATGTGGGTAATGCTAACTGTGGGTAATACTAGTTGTGGGTAAAACTAAGTGTGGGCAATACTTAATGTGGGCAATACTAATTGTGGATAACACTAAGTGTGGGTAATGCTAAGTGTTGGTAACACTTGAATTAGTGAATATGGTCCAGTAATAGAAAGGGATATTCTGTTGAGCTGTGCACATTGGACCTCACACATCAAGATCTGACTTTCAGATAGACCACCACTTGGATTAATGGCACCGTATTCATTTCTGTTAAAAGACTCGTAGTTGACGAACCAAAAAATTGAACCAGGTATAGTTGCCTTCTAAATTTATAGGCAATCATTGATTTCCGATTTTTCAAACCCCTCTTTCATCCTGTAGTATTGAAACCATCAATCTCGCCCTCCTTCCATCGGAGAGGTTAGGGTTTAGGCGACCTCTTCGTTGGCCTCCAGTGTAATCATGATTTTACATATCACCCCCCCCATTCCTCTCTCTCTCTCTCTCTCTCTCTCTCTCTCTCTCTTCTCTCAAATCAACCTGAGGTCTGACATCCAACATGTATCCACATAATTGCCCCCAGGTTGTTTCTTTCACGCCCGGGACTCGAACCAGTGACATATCATAAGTTCTGTATGTATATATTTTACCCGTGATACCCTTTCCCCTTTATAGAGGGGATTGGCACGAGAAAGTGTTAGCCTCCCGGTTTTATGCAAGACTTTTGGGTTGTAGGTAACACCCATTGTGACCTACTTGGTATATACCATACTTCTGAACTCAACTGAAGAAGAGTGGGTTTCGATAATGGGTCTTTTCGCACGGTAGGCGAGGGTGCTACCGATTAGACCAAGAGCTTTACACATACAGGGCCACACTTACACACACAGTGGAGAGAGAGAGAGAGAGAGAGAGAGAGAGAGAGAGAGAGAGAGAGAGAGAGAGAAGAGAGAGGTGTTAATCATTTATAATTGAAATGTTTTTCATTTCTTTCGCACTCTTTTGATTGAAAAATCAGTTTCCATCACTTGAAAGGATAACAAAACAAATTGTAATCAACGATTATAAAACAGAAAAAAAAAAAAAAGAACTCTGGAAATGTTTCCAAAATGTCCTTATTACCCTCCGGTGATTCTCGTCACACGATGAAACGGTATCAGCTCTTGCCATCAATAACTTCATTATGCCACATTTCAAAGATTAAGTGCCGAAATGCTGCCATTTTTATGGTCCACTCTTCTTTTATAATCCGGGAGGAAAATTTTTTTTTTTTTTTTGTGCCAGCGCTGGGCGGAACTGGTTTTGCTAAAAGATAAAAATGGGTTGAATCAAAATGTTGTTGTTTCCTCTTTCTTTCTGATGATTGTTTCTTCTGATGTTGCGATTTGCAGTTAACATAGTTCTGAGAATTACCACAAAACAGTTTTTCTAGTTTTCTGTAAAATAAAACTATTGAGATGGCTGTTTGTCTGTCCGTCTGCACTTTTACTGTCCGCCCTCACGTCTTAAATTACCGAGGCTAGAGGGCTGCAAATTGGTATGTTGATCATCCACCCTCCAATCATCAAGCA
>NC_089796.1:69786362-69796362 GCF_040412425.1 Macrobrachium rosenbergii | reverse complement strand
CCAGATAAGTTACTGATAATTCCATCTTCCACTTTGTAACAAAATCTTTGTGAGTGGCGACGTCGAATCATGACTAGGAGTGTCTTTTCATTCTCTTAACAGAACTTTTATTTCAGTCACTGAGAGTTTGTTGACCTTTGCTCATTTTGGCTAGTAATACTTGAGGCTTGTATCAGATGGTACTCTGTTTCGGCCTAGGCTTGCAAGTGTCCTAGCAACTTAGTTGGTCTTCTAAGCGGATCAGAAAATTCACATGGACTTTTTTCAAGCTGATGTCAGAAAACTAGAGCCACAGAAATTGTGCTGAAATGAAGGTTAGGACTACAGAAATTGCGCTGAAGTGGAGATTACCACTACAGAAATTGTGCTGAAATGAAGATTAGGACTACAGAAATTGTGCTGAAATGGTGATTAGGACTACAGAAGTTGTGCTGAAATGCAGTTAGGACTACAGAAGTTGTCCTGAAATGAAGATTAGGACTACAGAAATTGTGCTGAAATGAAGATTAGGACTAGAGAAATTGTGCTGAAGTGGAGATTAGGACTACAGAAATTGTGCTGAAATGAAGATTAGGACTACGGAAATTGTGCTGAAATGAAGATTAGGACTACAAAAATTGTGCTGAAATGAAGATTAGGACTACGGAAATTGTGCTGAAATGAAGATTAGGACTACGGAAATTGTGCTGAAGTGGAGATTAGGACTACAGAAATTGTGCTGAAATGAAGATTAGGACTACAAAAATTGTGCTGAAATGGTGATTAGGACTACAGAAGTTGTCCTGAAATGAAGATTAGGACTACAGAAATTGTGCTGAAATTAAGATTAGGACTACAGAAATTGTGCTGAAATTAAGATTAGGACTACAGAAATTGTGCTGAAATGAAGACTAGGACTACAGAAGTTGTACTGAAATGTAAATACTTTTATATGAGTAGCTGGAGTTAGTTATGCAATAATTGGATTACGATATATCACACCCTTACATAAAAATCCTATAAACTGTTGCAGGCGCTGTTGTTATAGATATGAGCTTTTATCGGTGTTATGTATTGTTTTTTGTTTGCTTCTTTAGTTACTCATCCATTTCTGGGCAGTAACATTACAAAAATCAATAGAACGAAACATTTGAAAATATGTGCTCTGATTCCCTGCCCAGTTTGCTACGCCTAGATGAAATTCATAGCTCTCCATACTAAAGGAAGCTGGTCTTAATCCTAGCTTGTTTTAGTTTGTTTAAATATAGCTACCTAGAGTCGTGTTTCCTGAGGACTCACCGGACAAGAAATGACGCAGCTAACGATAACTTACGTCCCGTAATGGAAACAAAAAAGTATGAAATAAACGAGAGGAAATAAATAACGAGATAGTATAAAGTTGTTCGTGGGGAACCGGCGCAAATAGGAATCCATTATCTTCGCTAATCTTCCGACCCATTTCCCCCCCGTCTCGTATAACCTCATCGCCGAGAACGACGTTAAAAGCAAATGACCGGAGGTAATCAGAGCAACATTTGCCACATTTTCGGCAGTTTTATCACCACCTCTTCGGCACCGGCGTTATTTTATGGCCGCCCTCTTAGTCCCACGACAATTACAAACATCTCACTTCCCCGGCACTCCATCTTGGGTACTGCGGCGGCGGCTGCTGCTACTCTCCCGCTCGCTCTGGCCAGTTGGGATCTGGGATGCCTTAACCATAACCCTCTGCCCTCCCCCCCCGCAAGGGGGGGTTGTGGGACCCGGAGGTAACCCCTACACTGCCCTAAATATACATCTTAAACTATTCTCTCTCTCTCTCTCTCTCTCTCTCTCTCTCTCTCAAGCATACACACAGCGATGCGATACCGTACTTTTCTCCTAGTTTTCATAATCTCTCTCTCTCTCTCTCTCTCAAGCATACACACAGCGATGTGATACTGTACTTTTCTCCTAGTTTTCATAATCTCTCTCTAACACACACAAAATGAAATCTACTTCTGTCTCTCTCTCTCTCTCTCTCTCTCTCTCTCTCTCAGATATACATATACACAATATCTACTTTTCTCAAATTTGATATATTTCCACCTTAATTTTCATCACCTCTCTCTCTCTCTCTCTCTCTCTCAGATGTATATAGACACAATATCTGCTTTTCTTAAATTTTATATCTTGTCACCTTAATTTTCATTACCTTGTTTTATCTCTCTCTCTCTCTCTCTCTCTCTCTCTCTCTCTCTCTCTCTCACAGATATACATATACACGATATCTACTTTTCTCAAATTTTATATATTTTCACCTTAATTTTCATTATCTCTCTCTCTCTCCCTCCCCATTCCCACATTTCTCCTCTCCCGTTCCTACTCTGCAGGTCCTTATCAGGAAACCTTGCAAGAAATCTACGCTGAATTTCTCTTTAAATTTTGCATGTCCATTAAATGAGATAAGGCAGTAAGGGATGATATTTCTCGCCATTTCTCGGCTAAATTACGCGGAGAAAATAGCCCGGAAATGATATCATGCTCTATTTTTTCCCCTTTTTTTTATTTTCCCCTTTTCTTTACCAGTTGCTCGACTTTCTCAATTTTTGTCTGTCGTTATCACTTTGTTTATAAATTTCTCCTTTTATCTCTGTCTCAAGGATGATGCATATAGAGGCCGTGCAAATATTTGCCAGTATTTAATTAACAGTACTCGCAAATTATATGTACTGTAACCTGTAATTATGTTTTTTTCTTGTTAGTTCAAGTATTTTGGTACTGTAATATCATACACATTCCGTAATTAAAAGGAGATACTTTCCATTACATTTCTTTTTCGAGGAACTTATAGAATTCGTTTCTAGATATATTTGATGTAAGCAAAATTACCTTTTTCCAGTGTCCATTTTTCAGCTATGGATTCTTTGTTTTCCAGATTGGTTTAATTTCAAAAACACATGTTAACGAGTTATCAGAGAATCACCTGATTGTGTCGCATCGGTGTCACATTTTTAATTCAAAAGAATCAGTGTATTGTATACGTTTATGGGAGACAAGGACAGTTGGGAATTAGGAGGCAAAAATCACTATAAATCTCAAGAGAGTTTTAAACCGTGTTTCAGATTACTCTCATTAATCCAAGAAAAGCACTTTTGACAAAAAAAATGTATATATACAGTATATATATATTATATATATATATATATATATATATGTATATATATATATATATATATATATATATATATATATATATATACAGTATATATACACATATACATATTTATTTATTTTTCAAAAGTTATTTTATTGGATTAATGAGAGTAATCTGAAACACGGTTTAAATCTCTGTTGAGATTTATAATGAGTTTTGCCTCCCAGTTCCCAAATGTCTGTCTACCACAGACATATACAATACACTGATGCTTTTGAATTAAAATGGTGACACCGATTAGCGTTAGACAATCAGATGTGATTACTCTGATAACTCATTAACGCATTGTGATTGGGAATGAAACCAATCTGGAAAACAAGATTCCAAAACTGAAAAATGGACACTGAAAAAAAGTATTTTTGCATGCATCAAATATATCTAGAAATGAATTCTATAAGTTCGTCGAAAAAAAAATGTAATAGAAAGTATCGCCTTTTTATTTTCATTAAGGAATATATATATATATATATATATATATATATATATATATATATATATATATATATATATATATATGTGTGTGTGTGTGTGTGTGATATATATATATATATATATATATATATATATATATATATATATATATATATATATATATATATATATATATATATATATATATATATATATATATATATATATATATATATATATACATACAATATATATATCTGTATCATATCAATACTTACAAAATTATGATGCTCCAAAATTATCTAATTTTGGGGGGACTTAGATACCTCAGGAAGTTACTTATTGCTTACTACTGTTTTTTATAGAGGTTTAAAGACCCCTTTTTTCGGAAAGAGTAAATCTCAACATAACAGCAGTTATATGGATTCATGGCTTTTTTTTTTTTAACTCGCTTACGGTTGTGCACAATCACTTAGTTCCTTTGAACTTCCGTCACTATTCCCACTACAAGCTCAGTTTTGCGTTCACCCTTTTCCTTCAGACGATGCGGGTCCTTTTTTTTACTCTTCTTCTTCATATTATTATTATTATTATTATTATTATTATTATTATTATTATTATTATTATTATTATTATTAAAAGCATGAATTACTCTTCTTCTTCATATTATTACTCTGCTTCATATTATTATTATTATTATTATTATTATTATTATTATTATTATTAAAGCATGAATGACCAGTGAGTTCAGAAAAACGAAGAAAGAAGCAAAGGAAGAATGGAAACAAAAAGGAATAATCACAAAGACTACGGTGCATGGCTTTACCAAGCCGTATTGCAGCTTCCCTTAATCTTATGATCGTAGGTACTACCATTACTGCAAGGGAGAGTTTTCCAGTAAAAAGAATGAAGGTTTTCATGTACTGGGCAGTGTGATAATCGAAGCGCCTTAACAAAAATCTCCGTGCTGATGCGCGTAAAACGAGTAACCAGCTCTTACACAAGCATTCAAGACAATGGATTTTCTCCTTGAAACATGGCTTATGGAAAGTGGCCACACGGGTCTGAATCATGTTTGAAAAAATGAAACAGGAGACAAAAGATGTGATCATGACCTTTGGTGAAACAGAACCTAGGGGAGGCGATGCCAGACGAAGCTGAATTATTGCGAGGAAAATGGAAATAGGTTTTATAGGCTCTAATGGGATTTAACTGTCGAAATATGGATTATGGCGGGTTGGCAGACCGGTAAGAGTCATTCTTTAGTAAAATGAAACAGGAATTTAAAGTTGTGGCGAAGATCCGTATTGCAGCAGATTTCGTAGAGGGATAGTGACGTCAGTGCACGTCGTGCGAGGCACTGTAGGCATAACTTCAGGTTCTTTGCGGCGTCCCTTCGGCTCTAGTTGCAACCCCTTTCATTCCTTTTACTGTACCTCCTTTCATAGCCTTTCTCCCTTCTTACTTTCCAGTTCCTCGCTGGGTGAGCGGGTTCCGTTCTCAGCTACCACTCTGTTGGTCGCGAGTTCGAATCTCCGACCGGCCAGTGAAGAACAAGAGGAATTTGTTTCTGGTGATAGAAATTCATTTCTCGCTATAGTGTATTTCGGATTTCACAATAAGCTGTAGGTCCCGTTGCTAGGTAACCAATTGGTTCTTAGCCACGTAAAAATAAATCTAATCCTTCGGGCAGCCCTAGGAGAGCGGTTAATCAGCTCAGTGGTCTGGTTAAACTAAGATATACTTACTTTTCTTACTTTCCACCTTCTTCTAACAGTTGTTTCTTAGTGCAACTGCGAGGTTTTCCTCCTGTTACACCTTTGCAACCTTTTGCTCTCAATTTTCCTTTCAGCGTTGAATGTCCTCATAGGTCCCAGCGCTTGGCGTTCGGCGTAAAATGTATATTCTATTCTGTTGCAGCAGAGTTTATGGAAGGTGGCCAGACAGATCTGAACCCTTGCTAAGGTAGAGCAAAGATGCTTGAAGTGGAATTTTTCCTTCGGGGTAAGCTTCATGGCTGAGGTCTGAACTATTGCTTGGAGAAAGGAATGGGCATCAAGAGACATGACAAAGATTCCTATTGAAACAGAGCCTATGGAAGGTTGTCGATCATTGTCTGGAAGACGGAAATGGCCACTTCGATCAGTCTAGTCGTTAAGCTTAAGATCTCTGTGAGTCTTTGGCTTCTAGACAGTGTTCCGCTGGTGGCAGAACAAAGGACCTGAATTGAGTGGCTCTAATACCGTCATCTCTGTCCAGTTATCTCTACTTCCTTGCCCTATTTATTACCTCAAGAACGAAATTTTATTCATTTATTTATTTATCTCTCTCTCTCTCTCTCTCTCAGAACATAAGGTTATTCATTTTGTTCTGTGACACTCTCCCTCCGCCATAGACCATAACGTTAATATTTAACGAGAGAGAGAGAGAGAGAGAGAGAGAGAGAGAGAGAGAGAGAGAGAGAGAGAGAAATTTCTCGAGTTTTCATCACTCCCCTTCCTTTAACATGGACGTACGTATAATCATCCTAATCCGGAAACGCTAGAGGTTTGATGCGGGATGATTTATGCCTATCCTAATCCGGCAATAAATCATCTTTTTAACGCCTCCCCCCGCCGACCGAGTCCCTGGAAGAAGAAGAAGAAGAAGAAAAAGAAGAAGAAGAAGAAGAAGAAGAAGAAGAAGAAGAAGAAGAAGAAGAAGAAAACTACGTCGCTTAAATAGAAATCGTAAATCTTGAACTGAAACTTGGATTTCTGCTCCACGATTCAGATATGGCGCGGGATCTGTCGTCTCCAAAGGAACATACTTTTCATGAGTATTTCATGTATATATATAAATATATATATATATATATATATATATATATATATATATATATATATATATACATATACACATACACACACACACACACACACACACACATATATATATATATATATATATATGTATATATATATATATATATATATATATATATATATATATATATATATATATATTTATATTTATATTTATATTTATACACACACACACACACACACATATATATATATATATATATATATATATATATATATATATATATATATATATATATATATAGTAGAATTTCTTTCTTCTACTCCTGAAAGGTGTTCGCCTACTAATTATCAACGTGGAACGCACCCACAGTTGACTAACAGCTTGGTGCATTTACGCTGCAGAGGTCAAAATATACAGAAATAGAATAACGGAACGGACTCCAAATGGTTTGGCCCTCTCGGGAATCAAATCCGGGAACAGTGAACTTTGAATGCCCATATATATGTATATATATAAACATATATATACATATATGATTATTTATGTATATATATGTAAAGTGTATATATATTATATTTGTATACATGTATATATATATATATTTTTATGCAAAAATTGGCACAGCGTTTGGTTAATTTTTACAGGGTACGTAGATCACGCCAGGTATAACGCCCTTTAGCCCACCCAGTTGTAAATTTGAACCTCCACTCTCTTTCGCTGGGAAAGTGAAAAGGTCTTAGGCCAAGCAACCCATCCCTTAAAAATATTTTTAGAGTAGGAATACCACTCTTTAGAAAGAGTGGTATTTATACACGCAGAGACAAAAAGACAAATAAATCAAAGCACACACACACACACACACACATATATATATATATATATATATATATATATATATATATATATATATACATATATATATATATATATATATATATATATATATATATATATATATATATATATATATATATATATATATATATATATATATATATATATATATATATATATATATATATATATATATATATATATAAACTGGCGAGAGGCGCGCGGCCCTCTCGCGCGGGGCAGGAGGGCAGTTGAAGGACTCCCTGTTTAAACGCAGCTGCCCGGTCGTGAACTGGGTCCTTCTTCTTAAGGACTTCTCTTCGGGTGTTCATTGACCTCATACAAATCAACGTTGCTGTGCCTATGGTCATCATCGCCATTAATAAATAATGCGGCCTCAAGGGAGTAAAAGAAAAGAAAATTTCCAAGAAATTGATAAAATGGTAAAAATAATCTGACGATTACGTTATAAATTATCAAGAAAATCAGCTTCCTTCACGAACTTCAAAATATCCTCTCCGAGATCCCAGGAATGACGATAATTACCCTTCCCATCAGTGAACTCTGCGAATAAGCAATTCTCAAGTTCCCAAGGTTAGAGCCCTGAACCAGCGCAAATTGCTACACAGAGCCTTGGGGGCTTTTGGGTCTCATCCTTGAAGTTCTTGGGCCCTCTCTAGGCCCGCTTCCCCAGCCTGGCAGGATACCTTCCTCCAAGGAAGCAGCTCTGGTCGGACCTTCCTTCAAGGCTGCCTCAAAGAGACTGGATGAGTCTTGGGGCTTTTGGGCCTCATCCTTGGAGTCCTTGGGCCCTCTCCAGGCCCACTTCCCCAGCCAGGCAGGATACCTGCCTTCCTCCGAGGAGGCAGCCTGTGGGTCGAACCCTTCTCTTCAAGGCTTCCCTTAAGAGACTGGCGAGCCTTGAAGGCTTTTGAACCTCATCCTTGAAGTTCTTGGGCCCTCTCCAGGCCTGCTTCCCCAGCTTGGCTTCCTCAGAGGAAGGCACCAGCCTCTGGGTCGAACCCTTCCCTTCAAGGCTGCCCTCAAGAGACTGGCGAGCCTTGGGGGCTTTTGGGTCTCATCCTTGAAGTTCTTGGGCCCTCTCCAGGGCCGCTTCCCCAGCCTGGCAGGATACCTGCCTTCCTCCAAGGAAGCAGCCTCTGGGTCGGACCCTTCCCTTCAAGGCTTCCCTCAAGAGACTGGTGAGCCTTGAAGGTTTTTGGACCCCATCCTTGAAGTTCTTGGCTCCTCTCCAGGCCACTTCCCCAGCCAGGCAGGATACCTGCCTTCCTCCAAGGAAGCAGCCTCTGGGCCGGACCGTTCCCTTCAAGGCTTCCCTGAAGAGACTGGCGAGCCTTGAAGGGTTTTGGACTCCATACTTGAAGTTCTTGGCCGCTCTCCAGGGCCGCTTCCTCAGCCTGGCAGGATACCTGCCTTCCTCCAAGGAAGCAGCCGCTGGGTCGGAACCTTCCCTTCAAGGCTGCCCTCAAGAGACTGGCGAGCCTTGGGGGCTTTTGGGCCTCATCCCAAAGTTCTTGGTCTTTCTCCCAGGCCCTCATCCCCAGCCAGGCTGAACCTGCCTTCCTTCTGGGAACCTTCCCTTCAGGCTACCCTCTGCAGGCCTTGGGGGCTTTTGGGCCTCCAGCCAGGCAGGCAGGATACCTGCCTTCCTCCGAGGAAGCAGCCTCTGGGTCGAACCTTCCCTTCAAGGCTGCCCTCAAGAGACTGGCGAGCCTTGGGGGATTTTGGGCCTCATCCTTGAAGTTCTTGGCCCTTCTCCAGGCCCGCTTCCCCAGCCAGGCAGGATACCTGCTTCCTGCGAGGAAGCAGCCTCTGGGTCGAACCCTTCCCTTCAAGGCTGCCCTCAAGAAACTGGCGAGCCTTGGGGGCTTTTGGGCCTCATCCTTGAAGTTCTTGGCCCTTCTCCAGGCCCGCTTCCCCAGCCAGGCAGGATACCTGCCTTCCTCCGAGGAAGCAGCCTCTGGGTCGAACCCTTCCCTTCAAGGCTGCCCTCAAGAGACTGGCGAGCCTTGGGGGCTTTTGGGCCTCATCCTTGAAGTTCTTGGCCCTTCTCCAGGCCCGCTTCCCCAGCCAGGCAGGATACCTGCCTTCCTCCGAGGAAGCAGCCTCTGGGTCGAACCCTTCCCTTCAAGGCTGCCCTCAAGAGACTGGTGAGCCTTGGGGGCTTTTGGGCCTCATCCTTGAAGTTCTTGGCCCTTCCCCAGGCCCGCTTCCCCAGCCTGGAAGGATACTTGCCTTCCCCCGAGGAAGCAGCCTCTGGGTCGGACCCTTCCCTTCAAGGCTTCCCTCAAGAGACTGGCGAGCCTTGGGGGCTTTTGGACCTCATCCTTGAAGTTCTTGGCCCTTTTCCAGGGCCGCTTCCCCAGCCAGGCAGGATACTTGCCTTCCCCCGAGGAAGCAGCCTCTGGGTCGGAACCTTCCCTTCAAGGCTTCCCTCAAGAGACTGGGAGCCTTGAAAGGTTTTGGACCCCATCCTTGAAGTTCTTTGCCCCTCTCCAGGGCCGCTTCCCCAGCCTGGCAGGACACCTGCCTTCCTCCGAGGAAGCAGCCTCTGGGTTGGAACCTTCCCTTCAAGGCTGCCCTCAAGAGACTGGCGAGACTTGAAGGCTTTTGGACCTCATCCTTGAAGTTCTTGGCCCTCTCCAGGCCCGCTTCCCCAGCCAGGCAGGATACCTGCCTTCCTGCGAGGAAGCAGCCTCTGGGTCGGACCCTTCGTAGGCAACTTTTGGACTCCATCGTGAGGAGGGCCTT
>NC_089796.1:69743862-69783862 GCF_040412425.1 Macrobrachium rosenbergii | reverse complement strand
GGTTCTTCGCAGCGTCCCTTCGGCCCCTAGCTGCAACCCCTCTCATTCCTTTTGCTGTAACTCCGTTTGCATTCTCTGTGCCAACCTGCTTTCCACTCTCCTAACAATTATTTCGACATTATTTTCAACTCAGAATGACCTCATAGGTCCCAGTGCTTGGCCCTTGGCCTAAATTTTATATCCCACTCTATTCCATTCCAATACTATAAAACTCATCTGCCATTCCAATACTATAATACTCATCTGCTGTTTTTATTTTGCAGGCCTATTTACTTTTTTTTTTTTTTTTTTTTTACATAGGACACAACAACAAGTTTAATTTTACACATTTATTTTACACGATTTAATTGCGTTTCAAACTTGAAGGAAAAATTAATGACAGCATTTTACTGGGGTGAACCTTCTTCCAGGGTACATGTAAATTGAATAATTATTTATGTAAAGTAGAATGTCATTAGAATTACTGTTTCAAGGCAGTCAGGAACAAAGCATATTTAAGAGAACGTTCGTTAATGACTCTTGGGAACTGCAAAACTTTTTCTTGAATGGCTCTAGTTAGGAGGAAAGTTTTTTTACCTATTTCATAATTATGCCTGTTTTCTTAATTAAAAGTAAAAAGGCCAATGGAAAACTACTATGTATTCAAGATGTTTGAGTCGTAGTTTTTTGCCAATATCTTTCAGACCAATCGACTGATTGGTATGGTGCTTTGAAACAGAGTTTCTCACACCATCCTCCCCTAATTTTTGATGAAACATTCCATGTCCAAAGACAGATTTTAAAGGCACTTTACTCTAGTTCCTCGTTGGACGAGTCGGTATAGTTCTCGGCTAGCACTCTGTTGGGCCCGCGTTCGAGTCTTCGGCCGGCCACTGAAGAATTAGAGGAATTTATTTCTGGTGATAGAAATTCATTTCTCGATATAATGTGGTTCGGATTCCCCGTTGCTAGGTAGCCAGTTGGTTCTTAGCCAAGTAAAATAAGTCTAATCCTTCGGGCCAGCCCTAGGAGAGCTGTTAATCAGCTCAGTGGTCTGGTTAAACTAAGGTATACTTAACTTCTTCTCGAATTTTAGGACATAGCCAAACCTAGCCAGTCAAGATTTACGAATTCATTCGGATAAGGTCTCTTGGGGTACTTATCCCTCCCATCACCCACCTTTCCCCATTCTTTAAACCTCACTTCCCCGTCTGTCCCACCTTTCCCCATTCTTTAAACCTCACTTCCCCGTCTGTCCCACCTTTCCCCATTCTTTAAACCTCACTTCCTGTCTGTCTGTCATTCTTTTAAACCTCATTTCCTGTCTGTCATTCCCCACTCTCTCTCTCTCTCTCTCTCTCTCTCTCTCTCTCTCTCTCTCTCTCTCTCTCTCTCTTCGCAATATTTGTTATGCAATGGAATGTTTTCAGGCACGTATTAGCATTGCAATATTTCTACTGAGCAATGTAGGCTGAAGTGAGCTAACGACCTACATGGTTATACAGAATTTAGGGGTTTCCGAAATCTTTGTAGTTGATGAATGAAATATCGGGTTAAACGACGGGTTTATCACATGTGTATCCAGTAACTACAGAGAAGGTTGTCTCGTCGCCGTTCAGAGTTGTGGGTTACATGTTGAAATGTCCCCGTCGATGCAGAAATGCATTTGCTAAAAGTCTTTTTGAAGTTTACGGCCGGGTGAAAGCTGCCCAAAAATTAAGAATAAATCTGAATAGGTAAGATATTGCTTGTGGTTATATTTCACGGTCATATAAATGAGGGAATAAGAGAAAGATAAAACTGGTTTTACATACATCTATGATATCGTGTACATTGTTTCAAATGGTTATAAACTGTTCTGTGATTTTAACCCATTATTTTTTATTCTATATATATATATATATATATATATATATATATATATATATTTTTATTTATATATATAGAACAGTGAATTTAGAATAAACATGAAATAACTTTTCATCACAAAAAAATTCAAACAAAATAAAATCAATCGTATTCATGAAGAAATTAACACGCTACGGAGTGTAATGACATCAAGAAAAATAGGGAGAAGAATGGTGGAGTCGAAGAGGAAAATTGGGGTTAGTGAGGAATTTGCTATAAGTAGATACTCAGAACAAGTCCAGTGGTTATCGAGCTCGTATCTCGGAAAGCGTTGATCAGTTTGCTGGCTACCCCATCAAATTCAAGAGTAAAGTGCCTGGAAAAGCTGAATTTGGAAACTGAATTTATTACCAAAAATTAGGGGAGGGTGTGACACACACTGTTGCAAAGTAACACACCGATCCATCAATCAATTTGAAAGACATTGGCAAAAAACGATGACTCGAGCTTCCTGAAATACATAGTAGTAACAAGCTATTTTTAACCATCAAAAGTTGAATTATGATCTCGCCCTGCAAAAGCAATTACAGAAAACCCATTGACGCTATGTGCACAAAGGAGAAGTTGGTTACCCACGTGAGGGGAACTGGCTAAGTTAACAGCATCTGAAAACCTTAGATTTTTGGGGACATTTGTTCAAAAAGGACCCTCCCTGACGAAAAACAACTTATCCATAACACTTCTCTTTTACTGCACCTTTACTCATAAGCAGTTTATTACTGAAATTTATATTTTACTTATTAGCTGTCTGTAAAAGAAAATTAATTTGCCGGCTTTGTCTGTCCGTCCGCACTTTTATCTGTCAGCACTTTTTCTGTCCGCCCTCAAATCTTAAAAACTACTGAGGCTAGAGGGCTGCAAATTGGCATGGTGATCATCCACCCTCAAACCATCAAACACACCAAATTGCACCCCTCTAGCCTCAGTAGTTTTTATTTTATTTAAGGTTAAAGTTACATGTAATCGTGCGTCTAGCAACGATATAGGACAGGCCACTCCCGGGCCGTGGTTAAAGTTTCATGGGCCGCAGCTCATACAGCATTGTACCGAGACCACTGAAAAATAGATCTGTTTTCGGTGGCCTTGATTATTCGCTGTACAGAAAACTCGATTGCGCCGAAGAAACTTCGGCGCCTTTTTTTTTTTTTTTTTGGTCTGTCTTTCAAAGCTCATACATACTGTCGCTGTGATCAGCTCTTGAAATATGGACGAAAGTTCAAGGTCTACGATCTTCCCTTTCCTGCGAGAGCTTCTATATAACTCGAGTGAGGTAATGTCAGTTGCGGTCACCCGCTCACGAATTAGCCAGAGCCAAAACTGGGCCATCTCAGTCAGCTTTGCCAGCTAGATCCCTAGCTTTGTTCCGTTTCTAGAAAAACCCAATGAGCCCTTGTCGACCTTAGCAGTGAAATAGCACGTGATAGTTAGTTAAATGTAGTGGGTGACAGCCAGAATGAGAAAGGCTCGGGGCCGGCAACCTCATCCCAAAAGAATTTCTGCGAACCGGAATGTTGACGGGGAGTCGGGGACCTCTCTCTCGTCCAAGGAGAAACAAGGCGCATAGTTGAAATCTATTTAACGTGTGTTTATATTTATATAGTCTGCTAAGTAAAGGACGACAGTCGAAAGGCCTCGCGGCACTCCAGTGTTTCTCTTTCCTTCCTGGATTTTGTCTTTATTTATGTACAAGCAAATACCCCATCTCTAAATGCTGTAGTATGGTATCCAGTTTGTTGTCTGATATCAGGTTCTTCTAATCAAGGATAATGCAAAACCGTCAAAGGAGACACATTCGCGCATCCTATTGATCCTCGCAACGGCCGTATGTTGCAGGAGGTAATAATTGAACCTCTTGGTAACACTCATTAAAATCTCTGGATTGTCGTTTCTCTTTTTTAAATTGTTTTCGTGTTTTTCTTTCTTTTATCCTTGCTAAGATTTTGGGGGAAGAATGCAATATAGAAAGGTTATATGTTTTTATTAAGGAGGCTGGCATCCTCTACAAAATTTAGATCATATATAGGGGCCTACAGCTACAGTATATAGTAAGTTCATCTCTATACAGTATATATGTATTTGCATATATATGTATTTGCATGTATATATGTATACAGTATACATGATACAGTATATATGTATTTGCATATATAGATATGCATATTTAGATCATATATAGGGGCCTACAGGTACAGTATACAGTAAGTTCATCTCTATACAGTATATATGTATTTGCATATATATATATATATATATATATATATATATATATATATATATATATATATATATATATATATATATATATATATATATATATATATATATATATATATATTCAACAGGCAGGAGGTTTCTCAAAACTCAGTAATATAATGAAGGCAGGGAAGCACACCAACAGGTCAAGAAAGTCATATTTATTCAGTTGTAACGTTTCGGGGCCAACCAGCAGGCATCGTTTTCAAGCTACAAAGTAATAATACCTAATCATCAGTACAATAAAATTAAGTGACAAATATTAAAATACACAATATAAATTACATTAAAACAAGCGAAGTTAAAAATATGAATAAGGACCAACCGTTGAGTATGGAGGCAGAGAGGAAGGACTGACCAAAAACGTAAACAGTTCACGAGAGATAAAGAGGTGTAGACGTGGCATGGGTGTTCAGTGTGGGGACCAGTTTTTTTAATAAACAGTGATTCATTAATTGCTAAAAGTTTGTGATTAGAGGCTCTGCCTAAAACCTTAAAGTCCTTGTACTGAATAGAATGTTTGCATTTCTCGGCATGATCCCTTATGTTGGAAAAATTCAGGATTTGAAAGTTTAGTGCCAGTTCTATAGCTGACAGCTCTATGACTGTCGATTCGGACTCTAAGTAACCTATGTGTCGATCCAATATAGGTTCCTCGATTACATCGAGGACAAGTAAACTTATAAATAACACAAGAGGTCATTAAAGGATCCAAACGGTCTTTGAAGCTGAAAAGGCTACCGATATTCAGTGGGTTTGTGGGTATAATTTTGATTTTCACGGCAGGGAGGTGACAGGATATTAGAGATCGAGTTCTTTATAAAAGATAGTGTCGTGAATAAAAGGAAGACTGGAATAGAAAGGTAGTTTAGGAACGCGAGGGGTAGGATGACGTGGAACAAAAAATATTATTTAAAAATTTGGAGACATGTTTAAAGAAACAAGAAAAGTGGGTGGGAAAGCAGTTTTTGTTGTTAAGGTATTTTTGCAGGAACGTGATTTCATTGTGGAAAGCTTGCCAACTAGAGGATAATGCAAAGGCTCGGTGAAGCATGGTTAGTACTGAATTAATCTTAAAATCAAAAGAACAAAAACTATAAAAATTTGTACCAAGACCAGTAAATGTCTTTTTCTGAAATTAAGTAGAAGCCTTGATAGGATCGTATTATTAAAATATCTAAAAAATGCAATTGGTTGTTATTTTAATAATACGTCCTATCAATTTCTACTTCTGTTTTCAGAAAAAGACATTTACTGTCTTCGATCGTAAATTTCCTTTGATTATTAGGATACTAAAATGAATTAATGAAAACATTAAAAACCTCTCGGCGTCAAACTGACTTCTAAAAAGTGCAAATGTGTCGTCCATCCTGTCATACCGCTTATAAAATAGTGGATGGTAACTCAGCTTCAAAGACCGTTTGGATTCTTTAATGAAGTATCAAGCATGTGCTCTTCCAGCGAGCATCGACAGTGAAGATACCGGCGAAGATGGGTCCAATCCAACTGGAGAGTCCATAGCCATACCCTCAATTTGCGAGTAAGAAAAACCATTAAAACTGTTTATTAAAAACGGTGTCCCTGAACACCATGCTAGATCTAAAAGTTTCTTGAAATCGTTCTTGCAGAACCCATTAAAACGAGACTTATCCATAGGTAAAAAGCTTATGTAAAATAATATCAATGGTCTGTTGTACAGAAACGTTGTAAATAAAGACTTTCTTGACATCGAAGTTTACTCGGATCTTGTTATGGTAAATATTGATGTCGAGTCTTTATAGATAGATAGATAGACAGGACAGAGAGATAGATATAAATAATTAAAAAAAAAAAATATATATATATATATATATATATATATATATATATATATATATATATATATATATATATATATATATATATATGCAAATACATATATGCTGTATAGAGAAACACTTGCTATATATATATATATATATATATATATATATATATATATATATATATATATATATATATATATATATATATATATATATATACACACACACACACACACACACACACTCACACAGCGTTCCTTTACTTGAGACTTTTGAAATTATTTAAACAAAAAATTCCCTATTCAGTTTCCTTACGGCGTCAGTAACCTACATGTTGCGACGCCAGTTTTAACGACCACAAACCAATCAATCAATCAATCAGTCCCCTTTTCTGAACATTAATTTGGTACGGCCGAGACCCAAAGACGCGTTCCAATATTCTCCCTGCCACCTTTCGGCGCGTGGGTCGAGCTAAAAGGGACGGACGCTGGATGGGAGATACGTGATGGAGGTTATTCATATCCGTAATGAATTCATTTTGCCTTGATAAATTGGGGCAATTACGCCGACCTGATGGTCATCGGCAAATCCCCCAGTTCTAGCTTAGATGATTCCCTCAATAAAAGTCGCGTAATTGGACGAATATTTCCGCCAACTGATTGATCATATACGAGGTAGAAAGGAAAAGTGGGACTCAAAATATCGATGTACCGTCCTTATGAAATATTAAGCGTTTTATCTTTCTTCTCTTTTTTTTGTAGGGGGGAGGGGTAGGGGAAACGGGTAATCGGTCAAGTGGAAAGTCTCCTTATCGTTGTTATTTTTTCTTTCATTCTTCAAAACTGTCGACCATTCTCTAAGGCTTTGATATTTTTCATCAGCAATGTGATGAGACTGTATATGTGATTCGTATCTGGATATCTGATGAGAGAAGGTATATGTTTACAGTGTATATATATAGTATATATATATATATATATATATATATATATATATATATATATATATATATATATATATATATATATATATGCTTATATTATACTCGAAAATGTGTTGAAATAACAGGAAAGCGCTTGGTACTCCTTCTTTATTTTTCCTGTGGCCTTGGCTGATTTTATATATACAGGGTGTTTTGAAATTAGAGGCCCCCCCCACCCTCCATAGAACAAATGGAAAGTTATGAGGTTTTCTGCTATAGCCTGTCTCCAAGTACATTATTTTAAGTTTCTATTAAGCTATTTTTCATTTTACATTTCTTGTATTTTCAGAGTGAGTGACGGAGTTAGATGCAGCCATGGCTAACGACTCGGAGGAAATCAGATGGATTGACCGAATCCGGGCTATAACCTTCAGAGAGGCCAGGGATGCTGGCGCATCCTTCATTTCACGTTCCTGGATAGCTAACTACATTAAAAGAGATGAATCCTCTGTTAAAAGAAACTGGAACAAAAAATCCGTATGACTGTCATCGCGAAAAGAGTAAGAATCTTGGAAGGCCTGAAGTCCTTTCTTAGGAGTCAAAAGACATCATAGCTGAGGCAGTGGGTAGACCAAGAAAGTCTTTACGTAAATTGGCACTTGAGGTAGAAACAAAAATGGGAAAGAAGAGAAGTTATAGTGCTGTATACCGTGAGTTGAAAAAATCTGGTATCAAACCATTTCATGTTATCAGCAAGCCCAACATCACTCAGCAACAGAGAGAAGACCGTGGATGGTTTTGTGGTTCATTTCTTATAGATTGGGATGAAGCTGACTTTCTCCATGTTGCCGCATCAGATGAATTCTTCATTTACACAGTCAGGAAGCCAAATCATAAAAATGACATCTTTTGGGCTGCAAAGTTGGATGATATCAGCGATGACGTGCACTATCGCCAAGTTGTGAAATTTCCTGAATGTTTGACAATTTTTGTTTCACAGCTAAACGGTTAATGTGGATCATCAAAGAAAAAGGACAGTCATGGAATGGCGAGTACTTCAGAGAAACTGTGGTTACTGGTGGAGTATTTCCTTTCCTCAAAAATCCTGAAAATATGTTATCTGTCGAAGAAGTCATATTTTTGCATGATAAGGCACCATGTTTCAAGGCTCTTCAGACACAGGAGCTGCTTCGAAGCAGTGGCATCGATTTCTCCTCGTCAAGTGAATTTCCAGGTATCTCCCCTGACGTTAATGTGTGTGAAAACATTGGTAGTATCTTAAAGGATCATGTTGAAGCGCGCACAGTGAACTATGATGGTACACCAAGCCTCGACGACCTGCGAAGAGTGGTGACCGAAGTGCTCAGGGAAATGGAGTTTGAGTCTCAGCTTTTTGTGATTTGCTGAAATCATACCCCTCAAGAATGCAGGCTGTGGTACAGGCAGATGGAGGCCACACAAAATATTAAGTACTCAGGGAGAAACTTAAATAAATACCTGTTCTGAATTACTTTTGTTTTTGTCCATATCAATTTCAGTTTATGCTGTAGAGGGGGCCTCTAATTTGAACACTATATATATATATATATATATATATATATATATATATATATATATATATATATATATATATATATATATATATATATATATATACATATATATATATGTACACATATATATTCTCTCACTGTAAGTTTACAGTGATAGACATTGATATATAATATATGTATACATATGTATGTATATATATATATGTATATATATATATATATATATATATATATATATATATATATATATATATATAAAACAAACTTGATTTCTATCTTAACCAGAAGGAAGAAAATAGTAGGCTCTCATTTCTCCCTGTCGTGGGATCCCCTGATCATTTCAAAACATCAGGGCCAAGAAACACAGTACATTTTCTTTTCCCTCTCCCCACGCGCTCGCTGATAGGTCCCCCAGGGAATTGGACAGACCCATGAGCTCTCTTTGACACCAATCCCCTGCAAGTTCGTAAAGATACATGAAACGAAGAGGAGGAGGAGCAGGAGGAGGAGGGGGAGGAGGAGGAGGAGGAGGAGGAGGAGGAGGAGGAGGAGGAAGGGAAAGAAGAAAGAACGAAAAAGAGAAGAATCCTCACCCACTTTTATTTTCTCTTAGGCATCCCTCCATCGTATATAAATATCTCCCCTCCTGGTGCCCTTTCATGCAGAAGGCGATGCAGTGTAGAGCAGATCACCGGGATTTCACCGGAGATTTTGCTCAAGATTGAAAAGCCCTCCAGCAGGACTGTCGGTTCCTCTCTGCCTTCATGGCCCTTGGAAAACGGGCGACGGGGCTGCGGGAATGTTCCCCGGGCAAATACGGCGGCGCCTCTGTCTTCCCTTTGACTCACAAGTTTGGTTCCTCTCTTCTTTGTGCGCTTTCTGAGGTATTGTTTCTCAGGCTTCACTCCTGAGGGGGAGAGGAGATGACTCGAAGTGATACGTTTTTGAGAATGGGGATTCTTGCGTTTCTGACTAACCCAGAAATCAAGTGGCTTGTATATATTTTTTTTTTATCGAGGTGCTTACCGTCTTTCGTTGTAAACTTTATTATCCAATGAATGTAACACTGGTAAATTATACTTTCGTTTTACTCAAGTAACCTGAAAATATTAGGGTTAAAGTCATTATTAATCATGATACTCTTAGAGGATAGAGGAAGATAATTAGTTTTCGAGAATGTACCTTAACCAATAAAACAACGATATGTTGTCAGCACTCTTTTTTTTATACTTTATAAGCTATACGGAAGAATATATATGTATCAGAAAAACCTTCTGCTGTATGAATTCGAAACAAACGGTCATTGTGTGTCTGTTTCCTGCTCTAAAAACCTAGCAACTTCTATTTTCTGTTACCACAAGAATGTCATGAAAGTATTTCTCCAGTGTAAGTTCTTTCACTTTTCGTCATGTTCATTATGAATTTGGCGAATGCGGTTTGTATGCATTTATTTTTCATATTGTAATGCTTAATTTGCGCATCTTTTGAAAGTCACTCACTTTGAGTCTTTTGTAATTCGCCCGTTCTTGTCTCCACGATAGTCCCCAAATCATTGTTATTCGCATCCATCTTAAACAAGTAAAAAATGCGCCGAAGTTTCTTCGGCGCAATCGAGTTTTCTGTACAGCCCATAATCAAGGCCACCGACACCAGATCTATCTTCGGTAGTCTCGGTATAATGCTGTATGAACCGCGGCCTATGAAACTCTTAGCCGGGTGTGGTGACCTGTGTTGTTGTGTTACCAGAAGCACGATCATGGCTAACTTTAACCTTAAATAAAATGAAAACTACTGAGGCCAGAGGGCTGCAAAGGGCTGCAATTTGATATGTTTGATGATGGGAGGGTTAATGATCAACGTACCAATTTGCAGCCCTCTCATGTGTCTGTCAGCATCGGCAAATTCAATTTTCAATTATTGGAGACAAGCGCCCTTAATAAACTTGAAGATTATTTGTCAGTGTTCTTGATATCCGACAAATGAACTCTCAAGCAGAGGTCTTGCATTATAGGTTTATTTCCTTACTTAGAAAAAACTTATATGAATATTATATATATATATATATATATATATATATATATATATATATAATATTATTATATATATACACACAATATATACATACACATACATACATACATACATACATACATACATACATACATACATATCTATATACTGTGTGTATACACGCAGATACGCCCAAAGACCACAACGCATTCACGCCATTGCTGTAGTTGTAAATTCATACACTTCAGTGCATAGTTTTACTTTAGCCCGTGCGCGTGCGTTCCTCGCATCTATAAGTAAATATTACTTGCATTATTCATTTTTGTTCTTCAAATCCAGCGCAAGACCGACCAGTACCACTTCCTTAAGACTCGCTTGACTTTCCTCTTACTTTTAAGGCCCCTTTAGGGAAGTTACGGACGTTTATGGTCCTTAAGGAAGAAGCACGACGTATATCAGACTCACATAGTTGGAATACTGAGAGAGAGAGAGAGAGAGAGAGAGAGAGAGAGAGAGAGAGAGAGAGAGAGAGAGAGAGTACTGTATATACAGAAGTATAAACGTTTTTTTGGGTGGTGGAAGTCTGATAAGTAGTTCCTGCAGGGTGGCTATACATTGTGACAGAGAACTGATTCTCTCTCTCTCTCTCTCTCTCTCTCTCTCTCTCTCTCTCTCTCTCTCTCTCTCTCTCTCACTTCTTAATCTATCCTCATCCAGCTGCGAATCATGCATCTGATATCTTCCTCCATTATCTAGCATGAGCAAGGCTTATGGAAATAAATGTGTTATTATTTTATTTGCAAATAGTACATGCCTTGGAATAAAGTGCCTGAGTTTCGTTTTTGTGTTTTTTTCATGTCTTCTTCTAACAGTGTGGGGGAGCCCAGTGAAAAAAATTCCGGAAAATTATATGATGAAAAGGCACGACAAAAATAACTTTCACGTGCAAAAATGGGCTTCTGTAATCTGCAAGAAATGTTGCCGAACCCAGCGTGCTTCCCCAAACCTACGATTCCCTTTGGTTGTATATATTTTGACTAGCGTATCCAAATGGAATGGAATGGAGTATAAAATGTAGGCCAAATGCCAAGCGATGGGATCTATGAGGTCGTTCAGTGCTGAACGGGAAATTGAAACAGTTGTTTGGAGAGGGTGGAAAGTAAGATGGGAGAAAGAGAATATGAACGGAGGTGCAGTAAAAGGAATGAAAAGGGTTGTAGCTAGGGGCCGAAGGGACTCTGCAGACAGCCTCAAATAATGCCTACAGTGCACCGCGTGAGGTGCACTGACGTCACTACCCTCCTACGGGGAGCGTATCAAAATGAACCTTAACCGGACCCAACTGAACATCACAAAACCTAACCTGTCCGAGCGTACCCTCTTCCCGAGAACCCTCAGGCTTGAGAGATGGTAGTAAGAATGTCTTCAGTAGGTTAATAATAATAAAGATAATAATAATAACCAGACGTCTCTATGCAGTTAGCACAGGAATTTTGGGGGCATAAAAGAATGAGCATCTCATACGATGGGCACTGGTATTCGTCACGTATTGTGACCAAACTGGAACTGAAACATGAGGATTTGAAAACATACTGGTCTGGGTGAAAAACGACGAAATGTGACAGACTGATTTCCGGTCTCCTAATAGTCTTAGAGCAGAAACAAAGGGTCATTTTAATTAATGATATTATGTAAAATGAATAGACGCAAGTGCCCGAGAACGATTTAAAAAGTTCTTGACTTTTAATAGAGCATTTAGGAATAAAGAAAAGAAAAACATGTATTGCGAAGGCACGATGAAAGAATAAGTAGGACCTGGGTCTAATTTCTTTTCATAGGAACCTTGACGGAAAATGGAGCTAATCCCAGTTTAGGGGATGAAGACGAAAGATACCCAGGAAAGCTGTTTTCCCGAATGGACCGTGTGAGTCCCATATATATGCCTCTTGTTATGGGCGTGACGTCTGTACTTTGAAGATAAGATATTTTTTTATCCATCTTAGCCATTTATGTGCCTGGAGCTAACTCAGTGGGAAGGAATTTAACTTATTAAAATGATGAAAGGACCAGCAGCCGTTCTCGTGAAAGTAGACAGTTATAAAAACAAATCCGGGAAATAAAAACTGGCTTGATAATGTATGTTTCCCTTGACAAAGAGATCATAAAAACTACAGACAAATCATTAGAGTTGATTATTAATATTTGATAATTGTAAGATACTCAACTCAATTTTGGCGCTTTCTAAAATATATCCGATACAAAACGTATCGCCAATGTTGCCCTTTAATTTACGATAAATATACCTGTGCCGTCATTTAAAAAAAAAAAAAAAGGTAAGCGTACGGTTAAAATTGTGATTGAACGAAGTAAACACTTCCAAAATCACTCGGAAACGTCTTTTAACCTAAGTCGTGTGAAGTAGGGACGGTTGAAGGACTTTGACAGTCCGATTTAAATGCATGAAAATTCTGGTTCTTTGTTTACTAATAAGTAGCATTATTAATTTCGTTGTTCATCTAACTGATTTCCTTTGATTTCGCACGGATTGGATCTCATTCTGTTACGGTACTGCAAGTTTGGTCATCGTGGCTGTTGACGTGAGTAAATGCAGGGATTCATTAGCAGGAATCACTGCCTGATTTGCTTTTCCAGCTGATTTTGTCGGTTTTGCGTTTCTTTGTGCTGGCTGGCGTCTTTACAATTTCAGTTCTCGTAGGGGGACAGCGCCGTCAGTGCACCACACGTGGTGCACTGTAGGCATTACTTAAGGGTCTTTGCAGCGTCCCTTCGGCCCCTAGCTGCAACTTCTCTCATTTCTTTTACTTTACTTCCGTTCATATTCTCTTTCTTCCATTTGACTTTCCACCCTCTCCAAAAATTGTTTCCTAATGCAACTGCGAGGTTTTCCTACTGTTACACCTTCAAACCTCCTTACTGTCAACTTCTATTTCGGCGATGAATGACCTCATGGGTTTCAGTGCTTGGCCTTTGGCCTAAAGTCTATATTCTATTCTACTTTATTCTATACATTCTATTACATATTCAGTGGTGCAAATACCACGTCGTATGCAAAACTGGCTGTAGTTGAAGTTTCAGTAGCCTTTTTGCCGTGAGACGTATATATGGCCCCTTGAGTATTCTGTTTTTTTATTGTGGGTTGCAAAGGAGAAAATGATCTTAGTAAGTGGCAATACAAGTGATATATATAAGGTGGAGTTACGAAGCGAAACAGTATTGTGTTTTCCTGTGTGGTGTGAGCGTAGGGTTAGTGTCGTTGTTTTTTTTTTATTGGGGGGGAAGCCCTTATCAGCCATTTCATCTGGAATGAAACGGGGTGATCTCGAGGGGAATTATTCTTGCCATCGAGATTCGCTAACTCTCACTTCCTGAATGAGTCCCACGTAGTTACACAAAGGTGAAAATGCAAAAGCTCTATGATATGAAAGTTACCATTTTATTTTATTTCGGAAGGGAAGTCGTTCTCCAGAGCGTGAATCTGCATTCATATTAAATACACGTTGGAAGTTGAATATTGGGTACTTTTCTCTCGTGTTCCTCGTCTCTCTCTCTCTCTCTCTCTCTCTCTCTCTCTCTCTCTCTCTCTCTATATATATATATATATATATATATATATTATATATATATATATATATATATATATATATATATATATATATATATATATATATATATATATATATATATATAATCCCCAATTACTAAGATCATTTTTTCCTTTGCAACCCTCAAAAACAAAAAAACTATATATATATATATATATATATATATATATATATATATATATATATATATATATATAGTTGTTAAAAATTACAAAAATACCTTTGTGCCTTCAAAGGAACTGATAATTTTAGAACACCAACACTCCACTGACTACAGCCCTGTTACTAAATCACAGAGCAATGTTATCTGCGAAGGGCGTGTGTAAGGTTTTAGTTTATGTTCCAACTGATGCTTTGTTTGACTCTTCTTCTTCTTCTTCTTCTTCAAACGGATTCCAGGGCTTTATAGGAAGCTAGAAATAGTTATAGGTGTCATTGCTGCAAAGGTCATTTGATGTCTGTAGGGTCCTAAGGATTTAAAATGTCTCTTGGCGTTTTGAAATGTAATTAAAAGCAAGTCACTGGATAATGTTTGATCAGATGTGAGATGGCGACTTTTGTTGTCGTAAGAATGAACTGTTTGTTCTTGTTGCATACTCTATTTAGGTACGCGTGTATAAGTGGACGGCTCTCTCTCTCTCTCTCTCTCTCTCTCAAACATAAGTTACATCATTCCCAATTCATTAAGAATGCCTCTCACTCTCTGACCTACACGGAGAGGGGAGAATTCAAGATTCAATTAACGGGAGAGGGGAATTATGCCGTGAAGAGGTGGCAACGTCTATACACCTTTCGCAGTGACAAAGCCGAGATAAATGGCCCGTGTAATTGTGATTTCAAGCATTTTATGAGAGGGAAGGAGTGAGAACGGAATTTCAGTGGGTTCGTGTTATTTCTAAAGAGGGAGGGAGACTGCACGTACCATACGTCAATATCTTATACACACGCACACACACTAATAGTATATGTTTATCTATATATATTATATATATATATATATGTATATACTATATATATATATATATATATATATATATATATATATATATATATATATATATATATATATTATATATATTTATATATATATATATATATATATATTTATTTATATATTAATATTATATATATATATATATATATATATATATATATATAATATATATTTATATATTAATAAATATATATATATATATATATATATATATATATATATATATATATATATATATATATACATACATATTATATAACTGAATCACGAAAAAATATGGAACTTGATGAATATATAAATAAAGACAAAATCCACGAACGAAAGAGGAACAATGGATTGCTGCAAGGCTTTTCGACTTACAGTCCTCTACGTAGCAGACTGAAAAAATATAAAATTAAGTTTACAAAGAAAGCTCATATAAATGACAGATGGAGATTACAAAAGAAAAAATGTGCACCTGGAATCCAAGGAATCCAACACAGTTGAAGAATTAGTAAAACTGCCAAAACAGGGTAAGTATTTAAGAGGTTTTACAAAGGATTAGGCTCAGCCGTTCAGAAGCAAGGACAGGACAATTAAAAGATTATACAAGGGGTGACTGACCACCAAAAATTTTTGTAAAAGTACAACTCAATAATTTTTTTTTTTTGGTAAATAATAAAAGTTTTTCAAAGATGAACATTTAAAAAAATATATATTGAACATACGAATACCTAGAAAATATATATAAGGTAACTAATTTGTAATTAAGTCAGTGGTTTTATCTTTTGGGTTGTTCTTGAACATTATTCTAATACAGGAGTCCAAATAAAGCCCACAAAAAGTTTTAGTGAAAGTAACTTGGAGAAAGAAACCCCTAAGAAGATTCTTAGCTTGCCTTATTTTAGTGGTTTTGAAAGCAAAAAATCATTGTTAAAATCTTTTAATGTCAACCTCGTTCTTTTGTTAAAATCTTTTAATGTCAACCTCGTTCTTTCCTATAATAACACACTAAAAGGAATGTTAATAAAAGAAAATAGCCCCAAAGAAAACAGCAACAATAATAAATAAAATTCCATGTTTGGACTGCCCCACTTTTTATATTGACCAGTCTAGCAAGGATTTAGATGCACGTATTAAACAACGTAAGTATTCTGTCAAAACTGGGCAAACATCCAATGCTATATTCATTCATTTAAGTGAAAACTCTCACAGGATAAATTGGACTGAAAGTTCAGTAATTGCCAGATCGAAATATTTCTCTTCACGGAATCTTTTAGAATCTGCTATTATGCAGCTTACTTCCAGCTGTAATTTTAACCTTAGCCCTGGCATGTATTATTTGGACTCCTGTATTAGAAAAATGTTCAAGAACGACCTAAAAGATAAAATCATTGACTTAATTACAAATTAGTAACCTTATATATATTTTCTATGTATTCGTATGTTTAATATAATTTTTTTAAATGTTTATCTTGCAAAAATTGTATTGCTCACAAAAAAAGAATTATTGAGTTGTACTTTTATAACATTTTTTGGTGGTCAGTCACCCACTTGTATAATCTTTTAATTGTTCTGTCCCTGCTTCTGAACAGTTGATCCTAATCCTCTGTACAACCTCTTAAATACTTAACCCTGTTTTGGCAGTTCTACTAATTCTTCAATTGTGTTGGATTCCCGGTACATATTTTTTCCTTTGTAATCCCAATCTGTCATTTTTATGAGCTTTTTTTGTAAACTTATTTCTATATTTCTTCAGTCTGCTGAGTAGAGGACTATAAGTCGAAAGTCCTTGCAACACTCCATAGTTTCTTCTTTCCTTCGTTTTGGATTTTGTCTTATATATATATATATATATATATATATATATATATATATATATATATATATATATATATATATATATATATATATATAGGCTTGCTTACTAAGGGCAGAAAGGCTCTGTCATTCTGATGACATTGCCTTTAAAAGAGAATGACACATACCGTGGAAAATTTTTGTACATATGTATGCTTATAAGTAAGCATACATATGTATGCTTACTTATGTATGCTTATAAGTGAGCATACATAAGTACAGTATCTGTAAGAAAACATCGAGAGTCAAATTACATCTAGCCAACACATTCAAGGCCACCAAAAACAGATCTATCTTAGGTGGTCTCGGTATAATTCTGTTTGAGCCGCGGCCCCTGAAACTCTCAGCCGGCCGTGGTGGCCTGTGTTGTTGCGTTGTCAGAAGCACGATTATGGCTAACTTTAACCTTAAACAGAATAAAAACTACTGGGGCTAGAGGGCTGCAATTTGTTATGTTTGATGATTGGAGGGTCGATGATCTACATACCAATTTGCAGCCTTCTAGTCTCGTCTCAGTAGTTTTTAAGATCTGAGGGCGGACAGGAAAAAGTGCGGACGGGCAAACAAAGCCATTTCAATAGTTTTCTTTTTAGAAAACTAAAAATGTATTTTATTGAAGGATGAAATCCGTGAGGGAGAACCCACCTATCAAGATAAATAATCATTTATCAAATATGTACAGAACTAGTAATGGGTTGCCATATAAAGAATGTTAAAGGGTAAAGTGGGAAAAAGGATTTTTCAGTTTGCTTATAGCATTCTCGTGTAAAGCTAAATTTAGTCTTATTTACTGATTGCGAATTACCAGACGTGACAAAAGGCTAATTTACGAAGGTTATGCTCGAGTATATTGCCCCAACAAGCTCTGTTTGCAAGTTTTATCCTACACAAGATCTGTTTCAACAGCAAACTTCTTCCTTTGTCTATAATGCTTGTATCTTGAGAATTTGTGCTTGATAAACATTTTGCAAGAGAGTTAATATCTACTGTGCATTCTGGCAGGGCGACACGATGTCACAAGGCCCAAGAAATTTTGTTTTTGGTTCTGGTATTTTGTTGTTACCTGGGCTAATGAAAATACCATCCACGAATTCTTACAAAAATGCTACCAAAAGTGGGCCTCGTTACTGGCAACAAACGATGAGATTTTTTTGGAGAGACAGGAATGTAACTTTTGGTGAAACAAGGACCCAGATGTGTGGTGGACTGGTCAGCTTTGCAGTGGTCCCACAAGGTTTTGCCCCCATAGGGGGTTATTACTGTCAGTGCACCTCACGCGGTGCGCTGTAGGCATTACTTAAGGGTCTTTGCAGCGTCCCTTCGGCCCGTAGCTGCAACCTCTTTCATTCCTTGTACTGTACCTCCGTTCATATTCTTTCTTCCATCTGACTTTGCACCCTCTCTAACAATTTTCAAAGTGTAGCTGCGAGGTTTTTCTCCTGGTATACCTTTCAAACCTTACTCTTAATTTCCCTTTTACCGGGGAATGACCTTATAGGTCTCAGCGGTTGGCCTTAGGCCTGAATTCTATATTCTATTATATTCTATTGTGTTCCATTCTATTCTATTCTATTCTGGAAGGTTTTGGGAAACGAAATCTGGCGCGTGGTGTCCGTAGAGTATTTTTTTTTTTTGCTCGAACTCACGCCTTCAGGTTATGTTTTCAGTACGGTGTATTTCTTGGCCCGCCGCCCCCCCCTTTTTTTTTAATAATAAGTGTGTTTCTGGCCGTGTTATTGGTGCTCATATGTTTAAAATGGGATGTGATACGGCTTTCAAGCTTTGCTGACTTATATTGCCGACCAAATATGCATGTAAAATTTGCCTGTGAATTTGCATGTCTCATTTCGTATGAAGATCTTCACATACAGAAACTTGTCAGTATACTCGGACGCACAAAGAAAATCTCTCTCTCTCTCTCTCTCTCTCTCTCTCTCTCTCTCTCTCTCTCTCTCTCTATATATATATATATATATATATATATATATATATATATATATATATATATATAGTATATATATACATATATTCATATACATACATACATACACGCACACATGCATATACATACATACACACAAACACACACACACACACACACATATATATATATATATATATATATATATATATATATATATATATATATATATATATATATATATATATATATATATATATATATATATATATATATATATATATATATATATATATATATATATATATATATATATATATATATATATATATATATATATATATATATACATATAAATTATATGCTTACCCCTGCAGATTACTTGTGAAAGATAACTGTGTATTCTAAATATTAATAGAACCATTGATAATAAGCTCGTATTCATCCCGAAATTATATAGTAAAACGACTGACTGCCTTTGGTAGAAGGAGATCTGACCGACTGAACACCTGGCACTGAAATGAAAGAGATACGATACGGTTTGATTCAGTTCGTGTTTCCTATTTGCGTACCAGTCGCCCAAGGTCAGTTGAATAAGAGGGAAAAATCATTTTAATAATAATATGTACGAATGAATAATCTTTTGATAATTTTTCCTTGACTTGACACGGTCATCGATATTAGTGAAATTCATCATTATGGTGCGGTAGAGTTTTTAAAGAGCAACGCGAGAGAGAGAGAGAGAGAGAGAGAGAGAGAGAGAGAGAAATCACAGAGCACGAGGTTGTGGGGGTGGGGGGATAGGCAGAAAGTTAAAAAAATGAAATCTCAAAATAGAATTTTGTCTTCACACTAAGGTCCAATAGCTCTTCTTCTTCTTCTTCTTCTTCTTCTTCTTCTTCTTCTTCTTCTTCTTCTTCTTCTTCTTCTTCTTCTTCTTCTCTAGTTATTTCGTGTGTTCTCCTGAGCGTGAAGACACACGCTGTTGACTTTCTACAGACTGTTTTGTATTTTGTGTTTCTCGTCCTTTGATGGCCGAGTCCTTGTATCTCTCAGGATATACATATATATATATATTTTTTCAACAAATGCAAAGAAAAAGGCGTGGACATTCGTGTATGTTCGTTTCGAGTATGTTTTAGTTCAAGTGGGTTTCACAGTGAGCGTGAAGTTGAATCCCGGCTTGAAGGGACAGTGAACATTTTGTCAGGGAAACGGAAGTTGTCTGGGGATACTACTGTAGTGGCAAATGCTACCTCTACCTTGATTGTCTTTAATTACAAAAGAGTATTAAAGGCATTCCTTTTCAGTGACGTATACACGCACATACACATACACACACACTATATATATATATATATATATATATATATATATATATATATATATATATATATATATATATATATATATATATATATATATATATATATATATATATATATATATATATATATTAACTTTATCACTTACACAATTGTTCTGTGCATTAGTAGAATTACTAAAAGGACCTCATTCAAACTGGATGGTATCTAATGGAGTATTTATTCAGAAAAAAGTTACAGGCTTACTTGATAATGTGGACTGTTTGCCCAAGAAAGCTTGTAACTTTTTTCAGAATAAATACTCCATTAGATACCATCCAGTTTGAATGAGGTCCTTTTAGCAAATATATATATATATATATATATATATATATATATATATATATATATATATATATATATATATATATATATATATATATATATACATACACGTTTATGAATACTGTATGTATTTATGTATCTAAGAAGACTTCAAATTTAGTTTGTTTTTGCTTTTGGGGGAAGATATTCACATGCCGGTCGCACGCGCGCCCACGCATGAGCACAGGAAATTATATATGTTAAGTGTATCTGCCCAGTCCGGGATTCTGACCTAGTCCTATTAGTGATTTTTCTATGGAGCCCCAAACAGCCTCATGATATCAGAATCCCTTTACCTTGGGAATAACTCACACCCAAAGGGAATTATTTATGATGAATACGCTTATTGGAATTTACTTTTATCTCCGCCGTAATCCTTTATGATACGAAGAAGAATAAGCAAGCATAATTGTGCTTTTCAAAATAAGAGATGAAAAGACAGAAGATTTAGTTATAACTGGCTTTTCATCCAAAAATCTTTTTAAATAGCTTTGCAGTTTTTGTCCTTTTTCAGTATATTTAGAAGTTTTTAATGTCACTGATTTTTTTATTTGCAAATCGTGTGGAAACATTCATAAATTGATGAATATGAATACAATTACGGTATATGCTGACGATTAAGTTATTTTGCTGTTTTGTGTGGTAAATTTTATGAGTTAATTCCGGTTATTTGATTAATGCATAAATGTTTTGTTTAGATCTACAATTGGCGATGCACACCGCAGCATCAAGCGTGAAAATCGTCCTTTATATTTTATTTATATTTTATTTGCATTTTTATCTATTTATCTATGTATTTATTAATTAGTTAAATTAGTTTTCCTTTTCTAATAACTAATCTGTTCTTTCTGTCTTTCCATTTACCTTCTGTTACATCTTTCTAATGAACACCATATTCTTTGGAAGCTTCAATTTTAAGTTAATGCCCCTGTGGGCTTGCTCCATATGAATAGGGTTCATCTTCTGAATAATAATAATAATAATAATAATAATAATAATAATAATAATAATAATAATAATAATAATAATAATAATAATAATAATAATAATAATAATAGATATGGCTATTGTGGTTGATTTCCATGGCACTAAGTAAAATGGATAATAATAATAATAATAATAATAATAATAATAATAATAATAATAATAATAATAATAATAATAATAATAAATATGGCTATTGTGGTTGATTTCCATGGCACTAAGTAAAATGGATAATAATAATAATAATAATAATAATAACAATAATAATAATAATAATAAATATGACTATGGCACTTTAAAGTGGATAATAATAATAATAATAATAATAATAATAATAATAATAATAATAATAATAATAATAATAATAATAATAAATATGACTATTGTGGTTGATTTCCATGGCACTAAGTAAAGTGGATAATAATAATAATAATAATAATAATAATAATAATAATAATAATAATAATAAATATGACTATTGTGGTTGATTTCCATGGCACTAAGTAAAATGGATAATAATAATAATAATAATAATAATAATAATAATAATAATAATAATAATAATAATAATAATAATAATAATAATAATAAATATGGCTATTGTGGTTGATTTCCATGGCACTAAGTAAAATGGATAATAATAATAATAATAATAATAATAATAATAATAATAATAATAATATGTAATAATAATAATAATATTAATATAATAAATATGGCTATTGTGGTTGATTTCATGGCACTAAGTAAAATGGATAATAATAATAATAATAATAATAATAATAATAATAATAAATAATAATAATAATAATAATAATAATAATAAATATGGCTATTGTGGTTGATTTCATGGCACTAAGTAAAATGGATAATAATAATAATAATAATAATAATAATAATAATAATAATAATAATAATAATAATAATAATAACAACAGCAAATATGGCTATTGTGGTTGATTTTCATGGCACTAAGTAAAGTGGATAATAATAATAATATTAATAATAATAATAATAATAATAATAATAATAATAATAATAATAATAATAATAAATATGGCTATTGTGGTTGATTTCCATGGCACTAAGTAAATGGATATAATAATAATAATAATAATAATAATAATAATAATAATAATAATAATAATAATAATGATAATAATAACAAATATGGCTATTGTGTTGTAAGTGAAATGGATAAATAATAATAATAATAATAATAATAATAATAATAATAATAATAATAATAATAATAATAATAATAACAACAGCAAATATGGCTATTATGGTTGATTTCCATGGCACTAAGTAAAATGGGCGGTTTTGATATTATTTCAAAATCTGTCACCCAACAACTGCTTCAATAATTTCATACCAATAAATATGCTGATGTATACCTTATACCTTGTAAAGGAACTTTGTTGGAAAAAATGTGTCCACTGTATCCCTTTTTTCTATATATTTTGACCAACTCTCCAAATACCGGCTTTACATGCCTTAACCAAATTACATTTGTTCCTGGGACCTCATTATTTTTCATCCTCTCAAGGCCTCTCCTTATGCTCAAAGACGTCACATTTTTTGTTATTCCTTCGTTGATGTCAACATTCTCCACTTTTTTTTATTCATTTTTCTCATTTAGTGGATTATTGAGTTACTCTCCCCCTCTTTTTATTATAAATGGCTCTTCCCATGTGATTTGTTAGTTATCCTCTTCAAACGTTTTCATTTTATGCTTTCTTTTTTCCTCATTACCTCCACTATTCCAGAAATATTCTCTCTCTCTCTCTCTCTCTCTCTCTCTCTCTCTCTCTCTCTCTCTCTTCTCTTGTATACTGTCAAGATTGTTATTCCATTCTTCTCCTATTATCGCCCTTGAACTTGCCATGTATCTTTGTTCTTCCTGATTTTATCCCTCTACACCTTTTTGTCTTCCACGCAAGTTCTTCTTCTTCCAGACCTGGAAAGGTCTCGTCTTCTTTCCAGTCACCGTCTGGACACGATCATCGAGCAGCCATGTCATTCGTTGTACATAATTGGGTGTTCTTCGTATATCTTCTTCCTGCTCTTTAGACGTGCCATTTTTTCCATTATCATTATTCCATATTTTCATGGAATTTTCATTCCTCTCTTCCTGAGAACTTTCCTCAGTTTCCATGTTTTTATTCAGTTGATTGGTTGTCTCATCATCATTCAGTGATATGTTAGGCGTGTTTCGCCTTGTATAGTAGTACAGCAATTATACTTTTACGTTGTATATCCTCATAGTATTATATTCTATCTGCGTTTCCAGCTTCTGTTATCTCAAGTGATGCATATCTTTGTAGGTTCCATAAATTTTGTCTTGAGCGTCTGGAGTCTGGATTCCAGTCACGTCAACCAGAAGACGTTGAGGCTCCCTAGCACCCAGTCATCGAACTTGACTTAATCCAACCCAACTTCATGTTTAAATTTATAGAATTGTTGGATATTCAGATTGAATATTCAAGTGATAAACGGCGCTATTCAGAATGATCAACTTCAGTTATCGGGAATCCAGTATTGTATCTCTCTCTCTTTGTTTCGTTGCTAGGTAACCAGTTGGTTCTTAGCCACGTAAAATAAGTCTAATCCTTCGGCCAGCCATAGGAGAGCTGTTAATCAGCTCAGTGGTCTGGTAAAACCAAGATATACTTAACTTTCTCTGTAAAGGAGCAGTGCATCCTGAAATTCTTAGGAGAAACTCTACTCTAGCTTGTTACAATGATTTAGGTCTAATGTGAGTATATCTAACTACATTACTTTATTCTGGTAATTAATAAACTTTCCCAAATAGGTCTTCGTTTTAGTTTTCTGTAAAAGAAAACTGTTGACATGGTTATTTGTCTGTTCATCCACACTTTTTCTATCCGCCCTCAGATCTTAAAAACTACTGAGGCTAGAGGGCTGCAAATCGGTATGTTGATAATCCACCCTCTAATCATCAAACAAACCAAATTGCAGCCCTCTAGCCTGAGTAGTTTTTACTTTATTTAAGGTTAAAGTTAGCCATGATCGTACTTCTGGCACCGCTATAGGTTCCAGCAACACAGGCCCTTCACGGGCCGCGGCTGAGGGTTTCATACAGCAAAATACGTTGCACAGAAAACTCGATTGCGCCGAAGAAACTTCGGTGTATTTTGTACTTGTTTTTATGGTCCACAAATTTAAATTGTATGTACACACATATACACTCACGCACATTTATTTTAAACTGATTACGGGTGTAAAATACACGTGGTACACGGGTACTGAAACTCCGGGGTAGTGTGTTTGACTCACACTTGCAACGTTCGTGGTACGATTCCTGGCCTGTCGCTAATTGGTCGATCCTGCTGTGGATGGGTACGGTCGTCAGCTGGGGTTAAGAAAAGCAGGGTATAGGGCTAGCAACTTCATCTCTCGAGACTTTCTGAGATTCGGATGCTAGACGGATGGTTAAATATGTATATATATATATATATATATATATATATATATATATATATATATATATATACATTACACATTATATATATACACACATATATATATATATATATATATATATATATATATATATATATATATATATATATATATATATATATATATATATATATATATATATATATATATATATGTGTGTGTGTGTGTGTGTGTGTGTGTGTGTGTGTGTGTGTGATCGTGCGTGTACAGTTATGTGTAAGCGAGAGTTAAGTAGGTCATTGAAATTCTCTGCTCATAAACATGATTTGAAAGCAAAAAAAATTTCACGCTTTGTGAGCAAAATCGAATAAGTTCGTCGTGCCTTCCAGAGAAGAAATAGGTCATCAGATATTCCAAAACAATGGCCCCTCTTTTTTCGTATTTTGTTACTGAGATGCAAGTTTTATGGAGTCCGACCTGTTATGCGTTTTTCTCTCTCGGTCTTTTCTTTAGCCACATTAGACTTTTATGAAGTTCTTTCGACCATTTCGCGTTTTTTTTATTTTCTTTCTGAATTAACACGGCAGGACTTTATTTTTCCTCTTTCATCATGGCTGCTTTGATCTCATTGTTCTTTTTCCTCAGATTCTTTTTTTATTTATTTTTTTTTTGTTTGAACGACGAAAAACATAAGTTGCAAGATCGCAGCATCTCCTAATGGCTTTTTTTTTCTTTCTCTTTTTCTTTTGCATCATTTGTTTTTTGAATTTTGACCAGGCACTTTATGTCACCCAGTAATAGCTATGTTTGGTACATTTAAATTTCTCGTATTTTTTATAACGTTTAATAGCTTTAACTTTCAATTTTTCATATATGTATATATATGTGTGTGTGTATTATATATATATATATATATATATATATATATATATATATATATATATATATATATAGATATTATATATAGATATAGATAGATAGATAGATATGGTATATCTATATATATACACATATATATATATATATATATATATATATATATATGTATGTATATATATATATATATATATATATATATATATATATATTATATATATATACATATATTATATATATATATATATATATATATTACATTTCAGAACATCAAGCGTTACACAATATACCTACAACTTTTTCGCAAGTGTTGAGAAAATGAAATGGAATTGATTATAATTACGTGCTTTCTGACACTTGATACTTTTGGTTTGTAAAGTCAAATACACAACAAATATCAATTGGAACAGTTCTGGAATCTTATTCACTGTTAAGTTTGTACTCACTGTAACTAATATGAACTAAAATGGAATCATAGGTATCGCAGTATTTCCGGCAGGCACACTGGCTCTAGGGAAAAGTTTATGTAATCAGAGTAGCCTGAATATGTCAGGGCCGAAGATCAACATTCATGGCCCTTTGAGAACACAGGGAAGGTGGAAAATATCTTGCTGTTGTAGCATTGTGTGCCTTTGGAATCCTTTGGAACGGGCCCTGTATTGCATAATGTTCCCTCGTCTGGTAAAATGGTGGCTTCTGATAAGGTTGGCAGGAAGTAAGTCAGACGCCTTTGCTAAAATTCGAAAGCCCCATTTGGATATGGCATGCAGTTATTTACTGGTTGGACTTTCATTCAGATTTAAAACTTCATGTAGTGTTTAATCACAGGCCAGACAATACCTTCAACCTGTAGATTTCCACAGCAAAGATGATGCCGTACTTAACAGGTGTAATATTCAACAGATATTAACCTTGTGAGCGTCCGGACGACTGAGCGATAGCGTCATAGAAGAAGAGCGATTTTGGTGTTTTCAGGAAGTCCGCTCAGAAAACCATAATAGTGCAAGGAGAGTTCTGTAAAACGATCAAAATTGTCACAGTTCGTTGAAAAAAAATGTCTTTACCAAAGAAAATGTTATTGACCTATGAAACCAATTATTGGAATGATTTGTTGTTATTTTGCTCGCGTGAATTAACTAATAAGACGAAAAGTGGTTTTCTACCTGATCCATGGAAGAAGCATTTTGAACGTATGGTTTTCATTCCTCGTGAACTTCCGGTTTCGATTTTTAAATGCTTTCCTGAACCAAATACGCAAAGGCCCTACAGCCAAGCGCATTCCTGCGAGAGAAAGAGACGCACGTCCGCTGGGTATTCAAGGCAGATGAAGTACGTCTGAGGGAAAACGACGGCCTCGAGATCAAACGGTAATCAAAAGGCTTCTTTCTGGCCGTCCAGCGGAGAGGAAAACCTCCTCCTCCTGTAGAAGCTGTCCGCAGGAAATCAGCCAATTTAACGACTGACAGATTTCCTTCGGCGTCTCCGAGATGAAAGAGGAAACGTCAATTGTAAATTCCTACGAGGGCTGGAATTTTATCAGGAGGCTGAAGAAGAGAAAACAGTTTCAATGGACCCTGTTCCAGCGAGGGGACGCAAAGAGGTCGAATGGAACACAAGGCAATCTTTTCAGTGTGTCTACATTGGTATTAAATACTTGACGATTGTCATGATGATGATGATTAAATGTTTTAGTATAGGAACAAAGACTTTATTATCATAATAGAGTCACATATGGAGAAACTTGTAAGATAATGTTAGAATAGATTTTACAGACTACACACACACGCACTTATACATATACATATATATATATATATATATATATATATATATATATATATATATATATATATATATATTCATGCACACATACACACACACAGACTCACACACACACACACACATATATATATGTGTGTGTGTGTATATATATATATATATATATATATATATATATATATATATATATATATATATATACATATATATATTATATATATATATATATATATATATATATATATATATATATATATATATATATATATATATTCATGCACACATACACACACACAGACTCACACACACACACACATATATATATATGTATGTGTATATATATATATATATATATATATATATATATATATATATATATATATATATATATATATATATATATATATATATATATATATATATATATATATATGTATAATATATATACATATAATATATATATATATATATATATATATATATATATATATATATATATATATATATATATATATATATATATATATATATATATATATATATATATATATATATATATATATATATATATATATATATATATATATATATATATATATATATATATATATATATATATATATATATACATAATACTATATAACTAATTGTAGTCTCAGGCCTGATATTTCCTGCTTCCAGCTAACACCCTAATCATCACCTAAGAAACTTCCAAAATCCCCTTCCGTTTGCAGGATAACCCCTCGTGTAACCATTTTTTTTTTTTTTTTTTTTTGCGAAAATTAGGAAGTCTGTCTTGCAACTCCCTCTCGGGAACTTCTAATTCACCTTGAGAAATTCGCGAGAAGCAGAAAATCAGAGGGCGACATCATTTTCAGATTGTTGCTCAAGATTGCAATGAGCTCTTGCATGATATTGCTTTTTTGTACCCTCTGGAGTGTTGTGCAACAGGTGAGACCGGGCCAGACGTGTGATTAAGAAATCAGTCAGTCCGTCTGTCTCTTGAAGGATTGGTTTAGATTTTGTGCAAACTTTGTATAATGAAGAGAAACTATATATATATATATACATGTATGAAATTGTGCAAATCAGCTAGAGCTACGAGGGGTTAAAAGTCTGCGGTTATTACACTAACATTTTCACTGCCATGGTGACAACAATGATTATTATTATATATATATATATTATTATTATTATTATTATTATTATTATTATTATTATTATTATTATTATTATTATTATTATTTGAACTATAATTTTTTTAGTTTGGTCGCAAGAACGGTGCTTAACTGCGGCCTTGAGGTCAGTCAGGCTCACCTTGCAAAATTTCAGCCGTTTATCTTGAAAAGTTTTCAATAGGTTGGTGTTAAATTTGTTTTATATGTAGTTTTTTTCAGAATTTGTAACTTTTTTATGTACTATATATCCAGTGATGAACATTGTGTGGACATCTACGGGTGAACTGCATACATATAGATTCGTTAAACTTTTTTGAAAATCAGGATTTTCTTCAATTTATATTTTAGTTCAAAATGCAAATTTTTTTTTTTATTTTCGGTGATTCACATTCAAATTATATTTTAGCGATAAATATAACCTGACTTTACAAGTTTTAGATACTAAATGCCACCACTCTAGGAAATTAATACCTGCTCATTATCTCAAGCCGAACAGCTCTCTCTCTCTCTCTCTCTCTCTCTCTCTCTCTCTCTCTCTCTCTCTGTGCTTCGTTTTGTAAATTAAGAGAAGTCTCTCGAAAAACGGAGAGATTTCGTGCTTAATCAAGAAAATGAAAATTCTTGATACAGAAAAGAGAAAAATAAGCAATCAAGGATTTTTTTTAGAGGTTTTACCAAAGACTGTTATCTAGGCCAAGAAAATAAGTTTATACCGGTTTGCGGAAAGCTTATGGAAAATAATAAATTTTTAAAATGATTTCAATTGCAATTATATATATATATATATATATATATATATATATATATATATATATATATATATATATATATATATATATATATATATATACACATACATATATATGTATATATGTAGTGTATATATGTAGGTATGTATATATATATATATATATATATATATATATATATATATATATATATATATATATATATATATATATATATATATATATATATATATACACGAATACATACACACAAACACACATCTCATTTTCGAGTACCACCTTATCAGATATCGGCAAATAACACGCACCGTCTGCTCTCACGCAAACAAGTCTTCAGTAACAAACTCTCTTTAGTATAATTATAATGCATGAGGTGGCATTCGGTGTCTGCGGTGTATCGAAGCGTGAATGAGACAAGCAGGAAGTGGATGGTAATTGGCAACGCGAAGGAGTTGGGGGAGGGGGGGAAGGGGGTTTACTTTGCCTTGTGTAGGAGGTGTAGGGTTATATGGCCACGTGCACAGCTGACATGCATGTCTTCATTCTGGCTCTCTGCTGTCTTTATTGATCGCTTGATATCTTGCGCATCCGTCATCACAGCGCTGTTGATGCCGGTTGGTTATAATGCTAGATTTTCCCCTGTGTGTTTTACAAAAGTAAACTAATTATATATGGCTTTTGTCTCATCTTTTCCTTGCCTTCCTAGGTAGCATTTCACGCACAGTACACTGAGTCTTGAGTTATTTGTTATTGCTGACCTAAGGACCTTCTGGTGTAAATACCACTTTTCTGTAACTTTTTCTCATTCACTATTTGCCTGAGGAGAGACAGTTTGGTCTCTGAAATATAGCCATTATTTTCCAACATTTTGGCGTTTTTATGGGCTCCTGATATTTGATGGAACTCTGTTTTGTTTTAACAGAAAATATTTCACATCATATATATATGTATATGTATATATATATATATATATATATATATATATATATATATATATATATATATATATATATATATATATATATATATATATAGTTGCATGCTTGGAGGTCATTTTTAAGCTCATACATTACTCTTTTAGCGTGCATCTCATATGCTTTATGAATTATGAAGTTCAAACTAATAACTTCATTCATGGTTTATATTTTGCTAAGATACAGTAATCCGGCACATTATTTCTTTTAACAATAACCAGTACTCCCTTTCCCAACTGAAGTCAGAGTCTTCAACAGTTTAGTAGAGGAGTTGTCACAGAGATTATAATTAGAGCAACAGCAACTTTGTTTTATGCAAATGTGGGTGGCATTTTACAGTTTTGCTCTGAATTGCAGGAGATTTAAGTTAGTGGAGCTGATCTTAAAGAGAGTCTGCCATCTGCTTAGCCTGAAAATTCTGCCATCGGACTTCCTCGAATGCGCAGAGTCCCCTAGTGAGAGATTTTAATATATATATATACACACACACACACACACACATATATATATATATATATATATATATATATGTATATATATATATATATGTATGTATGTATGTATGTATAAATATATACATATAAATATATGTATGTATGTATGTATGTATGTATGTATATAAGTATGTATGTATGTATGTATGTATGTATATATTTAAGAATGTAATTGTGTAACCTATAAGGATCATTCATGAGAGTCAAAGTACGGGACCAGTTCATAATTTATACACAGAATTAGATGCTTGATAATTTATTTAGAGACATCAAAATCTAAGAAGGAACATTGTCTATGTTTTGAACACTGTGGAGAAGGACAAGGAAAGGCAAGGCAGTGTCTAGGTTACCCGTCGGCTAAGCAGATTCTATCAATGCTTGAATCAATGTCTCAAGCTTTGTTGTGTTGGTGAGGTTAATGTTACTCCGCACTCCATCTGACAGGTTGGCGGAGTAGATAACATGTAATTTATTTCAGCAATTTATCAGTCCTTTATTGACAGAGCCTGAATATTTATGATTCCTTTTCCTATTCGTTCCCAGGCATAAGGAAAGTCAATGATTCCTTTTCCTATTCGTTCCAATGCATAAGGAAAATCAGTGATTGCTTTTCCTATTCGTTCCCATGCTTAAGGAAAATCAATGATTTCTTTTCCTATTCGTTCCAATGCATTAGGAAAATCAGTGATTACTTTTCCTGTTCGTTCCCGTGCATAAGGAAAATCAGTGATTGCTTTTCCTGTTCGTTCCCAGGCACAAGGAAAATCAATGATCCAGGCTAAGGAAAACCAATGATTCATTTTCCTATTCGTTCTCAGTCATAAGGAAAATCAGTGATTCCTTTTCGCATTCGTTCCCAGTCATAAGGAAAGTCAATGATTCCTTTTCCTATTCGTTCCCAGGTATGAGGAAATTCACTCCTAATTTAATTCTGTGGTGTCTTGGATTTTTTTTAAAATTTAGTTTTTGATTCGAAGGTGGAGGAGTTTTGTTCCAAGAAGATGAAATGTATAACAGTTTCCTATTAATATTAGATATATATATTCGTGGTACTCTGCCATAGCATATGGAGAATGCACTCATGCTACATTTTACTGCTATGTAATCCCAACTCTCCTCTCTCTCTCTCTCTCTCTCTCTCTCTCTCTCCAAGTCCCGAGTAACGCAATGAAAATAGTCTCTCACCTATAGAATAAATGAAGAAATGCCGACGAAGCTTCAATATTTGTCAATCGAATCAGCAAATAAACAATTGAAGATCGATATCAGACTTCTCGAGGATCTTGGCTCTGTATGCAGAGTAGTGGAGGGAGGCTCGGCCTCTCAGTGAGGAATAAAGTAAACAGTTAGACGAGGCGTTTTAGACTTACTGATGGATTTGGAGAAGAGACATTTTTCAGATCACTCGTCTCTCAGGTATCTGGTTTAAAAACAAAAACTGGCTCCGTTTACTCTTTCCACCTTTGTTGCCATGATAATAAGGGACATTTTCTAATGGATGGGTGCTTTATGAAGGTCCCTTTCCTAATGGACAGGTGCTCTGTTAAGGTCTTCTCTAATGGATGAGTGCTTTGTTAAGGTCTCTTTTATGATGGATTGGTGCTCTAATAAAGTACCTTTTCCAATGGATGGGTGCTCTATTAAGGTCTCTTCTCTAATGGATGGCTGCTATATTAAGGTCTTTTATCTAATAGATGGGTGCTCTGTTAAAGTCCCTTTAATAATGGATTAGTGCTCTATTAAAGTACCTTTTCCAGTGGATGGGTGCTCTGTTAAGGTCCCTTATATAATGGATGGGTGCTCTGTTAAGGTCCCTTTTATAATAGATTGGTGGTCTATTAAAGTACCTTTTCCAGTGGATGGGTGCTCTGTTAAGGTCTCTTCTCTAATGGATGGGTGCTCTGTTAAGGTCCCTTTTATAATGGATTGGTGGTCTGTTAAAGTACCTTTTCCAATGGATGGGTGCTCTGTTAAGGTCCCTTATATAATGGATTGGTGGTCTGTTAAAGCACCCTTTCCAATGGATGGGTGCTCTGTTAAGGTCTCTTCTCTAATGGATGGATGCTCTGTTAAGGCCCCTTTTATAATGGATTGATGGTCTATTAAAGTACCTTTTCCAATGGATGCGTGCTCTGTTAAGGTCTCTTGTCTAACTTATAGGTGCTCTATTAAGGTCTTATCTAATGGATGGGTGCTCTGTTAAAGTCCCTTATATAATGGATTGTGCTCTGTTAAAGTACCTTTTCCAGTGGATGGATGCTCTGTTAAGGTCTCTTTTCTAATGGATGGGTGCTCTGTTAAGGTCCCTTTTATAATGGATTGGTTGTCTATTAAAGTACCTTTTCCAGTGGATGGGTGCTCTGTTAGGGTCCCTTTTTTAAGGGATAAGTGCTTATTAAAGTCCCTTTTCTAACGAATTAGCGCTATATTAAGGTCCCTTTTTTAATGGATAGGTGCTCTATTATGGCCCCTTTCCTTACGAGTGTGTGCTCTATTAAGGTCCCTTTTTTAGGGATAGGTGCTCTGTTAAGGTCCCTTTTCTTACGAGTGTGTGCTCTATTAAGGTCCCTTTTTTTTAGGGATAGGTGCTCTGTTAAGGTCCCTTTTCTTACGAGTGTGTGCTCTATTAAGGTCCATTTTTTAAAGGATAGGTGGTCTATTAAGGTCCCTTTTCTTACGAGTGTGTGCTCTATTAAGGTCCCTTTTTTAAAGGATATGTGCTCTGTTAAGGTCCCTTTTTTAAAGGATAGGTGCTCTGTTAAGGTCCCCTTTCTTACGGGTGTGTGCTCTGGTGGGGTACTTTTTCTAAAGAATGGGTGCTCTGTTACTGTTCACTATCTTCGTTGTAATTCGTCGCTTCATGCCGTGATATTTTTCGTTAAGGTGTCAACCAGGATAGTCGTATTTTGTTTTACAGATACGGGTAAACGCGCAGATGCATGCATAAATATAATGGAGAGGAGTTGTAATTGTAATTTCAGATAATCTCATAATTAGTAGTTGATTCACTATCAGACAGTGTACGACTTTGGAAGTATATTTTAATGCATGAACTTCTTCCAGGTACATTGGTAAGATAAAAGTACTGCTTTGATTTTGTATGATTACTGAACCCTGTTACGTATGTTCATAATATATATATATATATATATATATATATATATATATATATATATATATATATATATATATATATATATATACAGTATATATATATATATATATATACATATATATATATATACATATATATATATATATATATATATATATATATATATATATATATATATATATATATATATATATATATATATATATATATATATATATATATATATACATATGTATACATATGAGCCGGTATTGATTTAATTTTGTGCGGTATAATTCAGATCATTTGGCCATAAATACAGCTCATGGCAATTATGAAAGAAAATATTACATATTATTTCACCTTTTGTGAGTCTTGTGAATCAGGTACCTTATTCCATTTCGCTGAAATACGTCAGTAAACTCGCAAAAATTTTTTTTTTTACACTTAAATTTTTTATTTATTATTTTTCTTATCTGGAGAATCCACTTGCTTCATGTTTACTTCTTCCATTCCTTTTATCCTTCGTTTTCCTTTGTTTTTATTTTTCAACTTTCATCTCGGGGCCCTCTTTGATGTCAACGTCATTTTTCCTCAGTTTGCTTCTCTGTGAGGAAGAAAAATACTAAGTAGCAAATTCGCAGCTTTTCTTAATGCCTCTTTTTTTTGGCATCCTTTGTTTCTAGACTATTGACCGGACCTTTTTTTTTTTTTTCTAAACGAGAACTATTCCACTTTAGGTGAAATTTTACTCCTGCTATTTTCAGCTCATCTTAACTTTGAAGTCTTACGAACGGTGATAGTATAATATTTTACCTTTGAGTGTCTTTAGGCTTCTGATTCAGGAATAAGTTGAGTGTTTACACATACTGATATATGTGTGTGTGTACAGTATATATATATATACTGTATATATATATATACTGTATATATATATATATATATATATATATATATATATATATATATATATATATATATATATATATATATATATATATATATATATATGTGTGTGTGTGTGTGTGTATGTGTGTCTATACATGTATACATATATATATTTATATATATATATATATATATATATATATATATATATATATATATATATAATATATATATATATAGTGTGTGTGTGTGTGTGTATGTAATGTCTATACATATATATACATATATATGTTTAAATAGAGATAGACTAATGATATATATATATATATAGGAAGACGAATTAATTTGGCATAATAGAAAGAATGTGACCTTTCGAGTGTAAATTTTGTCATAATAGTTCAAGTCGATCTATAATCACCGTCATGAGCAGAAGTTTTTGCGTAAATACACGGAAGAAAATTCAGTCGAGATTCTGTGAGCTCTTGGAAATTATACATTTTTTTGTGCGTGGGCGCGCTTTATTTATTTATAAATATTTTTTTTTATTATTTTTACGTTGGTATTGCGTTTCGTCTTTCAACGTCTCTTCATCTTCCTCGTCTGTAAGGAATGAATCACACTGCTCAGAATAAGAGGAACTCTTGATGAAGAGAAGGGCCAGGGAAAGGATAGGATGCTCAGTTGAAAGGCAATGTTAATTCTTTTGAAAAGAGCAGCTTCCTTATGTGCAGTTGGCATTTGCACGGTGGAGAGTAAGACTGAAGAGTCCAAGCGAAGGCAAAGGTTACCATAACAGTAGGTAATTATTATTATTATTTCAGCAGATAAAACCTCTTCACGTGGAACAAGCACACACAGGGGCCATTGACTTGAAATTCAAGCTTCCAAAGAATGTTGGTTTCAACCTCCCACCGCAGACCCCACACTGCAGCAGTAACTGATCCTGATATGGAGCCGGTGATTTTTCGTCGCCCTGGGCAGACCCCAGGCAGCTTCCTTATGTGCAATTGGCATTTGCACGGTGGAAAGTAAGACTGAAGAATCCAAGCGAAGGCAAAGGTTATCATAATTATCATAATTATTATCATTATTTCAGTAGATAAAACCCATTCACGTGGAACAAGCACACAGGGGCCATTGACTTGGAATTCAAGCTTCCAAGGAATGTTGGTTTCAACCTCCCACCACAGACCCCACACTGCAGCAGTAACTGATCCTGATGTAGAGCCGGTGATTTTTCATCGCCCTGGGCAGACCCCACACTGCAGCAGTAACTGATCTTGATATAGAGCCAGTGATTTTTCATCACCCTATGGAAGACGCGAACCCACGACATCTGAGTGACAATCCACGACGCTAACCACTATACCAGCGGACCAGTAGGCAGTAGAATGAGTAATATTGAGAGGATATTTCAAGTTGTGCCATTGTAGGATCTTCCTTATAACTTCTGTAAGACTCAAAAGAAAACTATTCACCTTTTATTCCATTAGACAAATGTTTAAAATTATTAATGATATATTCTTGACAAATTAAATCCTAGTTAGTTTATAAACTAGGGCAAGCCAAAGATTTTTCACATTTCCTCTGAAAGACAGTGAGTCTTTCAAAATTAAAAAAAATCAACTGGTATTACTTAGTGAGGTGTTTGAATATAATTCAGCAAGAAAAATATGGAATTAGGAATCTTACAGGGTCATTAGGCAGAATGCTAAACATGAAAATATCTTGCAGTCAGATGAAAATATTTCGTTAAGACGAATTTTAATATAATGAAAATGTTATCGGTATCCAAAATATCAACCTTAAAAAAAAACTGCAATACTCATTCCTTACACTTTGAATGGGGTCTGAATGTATTTTTCTTGTGTTCTTTGATGAGTGGTCAAGTGCACCCCACGTGCCTCAGAAAGCTGCAGGTCCTGTGTTTAAATGATTCTCTGGTTATACAGTGAAAATAAATCCGAAAAGAAATCATTCACTCAAGAAAAAGATTCACGTTGGTTGATTATTCATGGATTGAGATGCACTCAGAGCAAAAATAATCTCATATTTAGAAGACTCCCTAATTTTTCTATAGGTCACCATACGACTGAGAATATTCCTTCAAGAGGAAGAGTTGTACGACAGCCTGTTATTCAAGGATGATAAAAACTATTATTAGGCGAAAGGACAGTTTGAGATCCACTGGGAAAGAAAACACCTTTTAGTAGTTCACAGAGAGTAGATAATTTACCTACTGACACATCCGGTTGTTCAAGATGAAATACGAATTTGAATATTAAATTCTGAAAATCACGGAAGCTGAGCTGTCTAGTGAAGAGCAAAAAATTAACTTAGCATTTAGAGTTGAAAATTAGGCGGGATCATTGTAAAGCTTGACCAATTTCCAGAGATGCTTTATTGAATTAGAACCCCGTTTCCGGAAATGTATAAGAAAATTGAAGAAAATAGATTCAGAAGAAAAAGATGTATTCCTTGTTTTCTTCCAAAAGTCTCTTCCATTTTTGGTCATCCACTTGTAGCCTTTGGTCTTCAGTGGTTTTGCAACATAATGCTGTTGCAGTCTTGTGCAACAAGCAAGGTATGGATAAGATATGACTATGTAATCCGTCTTATCTGCAAATATCTTGATGCACCGTTCAACACTGGTTTTCATTAGAGCATACTTGTCATGTTTTAGATTGTTCACTTTTGCACCCTTAAATGTCTGACTCACATAGGAATCGAACCAAGGTCTCTCACATGAAAGGCAGGGGCGCTACCAACTGACGATCACTGGTCATAAAAAAAGTTGGAACTTAAGTACTTGTGTCCCTGAGGTTTTTCTTGGGCAGGCGTCGCCTATCATACCAAGGAGTTTTACCCAACTTCCCGACCGACCAGTGGCCAAAGTGTTAGCATTTAATTCGAACTACCCTTTCAGCGCGAATATAATGGAACAACTCAACACTCGAGCACGTGTTCCACAGAAATAGATATCTGATTCACACTGGGGTCGAACCCAGGATGAAAGGCAAGGGCGCTACCAACTGACCCACACAGAATATCGTCTGCATGAAATCATTATTGTAAATTCTCAAAGAAACTCATTCCCGGCCTGAGGAAAGGAACAGTTTTGAATACATAAAGCCATTTTCTCGTCGGGTTTCTTATTTCCTCACCTGAGCCTCTGAAGAATTCCAACCTGAAAATGAAGAGGCAGCAGAGCCACCATTCCTGATATATGCATAAATGGGAATAAGTAATTCCCACTGGCCGTCCCAATCCTTCACATATTCAGCGTGTAAAAGAAAAATATCTGATCTCTTTAGAAAACGAAAATCTTTATTACAATGGATATTCTAGCTAAGAATTTCAGAAGGATAGATTCTGATTGCTGGTGGGATCCTGCCTTCACGTTTTTGACATTATTCTGCTGTTACATGACAGAATACAGTAAGCATCACTAATACATAAAGCATACAGCGTATATATTCACATTTTGAACAAAATAAGAAGTAGAGATACCATTTCACCAGGAGAAGAACATGCTTAAAATGAGCTTGGTAAATATGAGTAAATCTGCATTCAGTTAAAGCAGTGTAAAAGACATGAAAATGAGGAACTAAGGGAAAATGAGAAAATTCATATTGAATCAGTGTAAAAATCGTAAATACTTCGCCACCCAAAATAGCAGTGCCTTCTCAACTTTCCATTACAAGATAAAATTGCCTTGCAGCATTTTTTAAAAGTTTTTTTTTGTATTCTGATATGAAATAGTATTTCAGACACATACATATTTGGCACACAAAAAATAGACAGACTCCCAGTTAGTGTGTGAAAAAGAAGCCAATTGCGTTTAAACGATAGAAACTAGATTCGAAAATTTCCCTATTCTAGTGACTATGATTTTAAGTCTCTTATCAGACATCTAAAAAAACGCTTATGGAAAAGAATCGATGGCACCTTTCATTCTCTACATTTCAGTTGGCATATATATATATATATATATATATATATATATATATATATATATATATATATATATATATATATATATATATATATATATAGTATATATAAAGGCAGCTAAGTAAAGGACAGTAAGTCGAAAGGCCCAGCACCTCCCACCCCGTCGTTTCACCTTCCTTCGTGGCATTACCTTTATTTATATATTCATCGCGTTCCTTATTTTCGTGATTCAGTTTTATATATATATATATATATATATATATATATATATATATATATATATATATATATATATATAAAATCTATATATACTTATACACATATAATTTATATTAGTATGTGCATTTATCTCTCTCTCTCTCTCTCTCTCTCTCTCTCTCTCTCTCACATCCCCGCTACGAGGAGCTGTATTTTAAAGAGCAGCTTACCATATGTGACACGACGGTAACGGAGTTCAATATTTATATGCCGAATTAGATGATCTATATTTAATAAAGAAAGAAAAATTACAGGGAACCTTGTCTGTGTTGACCCAGCAGCGGAGAGAGAGAGAGAGAGAGAAGGGGGTGGGGGTTGGGGCAAAGCGAGGTTACCCATCTGATAAACGAATTAAATCAGCGTTTGAACAAACGTTTGTAGCGTCTCAATGTTTGGCCAGATAGACGTTTCTCAGAATTTCATCAGGCAGGTTGGCTTAGTAGATAGTACATTACGTATTTCGACCATTCAAAAATTCATTTGTTGACAGAGGATATTATCTTAATGCTTCCTCTTCTTCCTTTTCATTGTTAAACCTAAGGGGCATTACCTGAGGTTCTTTGCAGCGTGCCTTCGGCCACTAGCTGCAATCCCTTTCGTTCCTTTTACTGTACCTCCTTTCATATTCACTTTCTTCCATCTTACCTTCCACCCTTTCCTAACAATTGATTCATAGTGCAACTGCGAAGTTCCTCGTTGGACGGGTCGGTACCGTTCTCAGCTAGCACCCTGCTGGCCCGCGTTCGAGTCTCCGACCGGCCAATAAAGAATTAAAGGAATTTATTTCCTGGTGACAGAAATTCATTTCTCGTCGTAATATGGTTCGACTCCACAATAAGCTGCAGGTCCCG
>NC_089796.1:69733862-69738862 GCF_040412425.1 Macrobrachium rosenbergii | reverse complement strand
CTGCCATTACCTTGTCTAACACATCAAGTATTCCCGCACACATTCCAGATGATGTCTAGAACCCCATGTCGATTAACGTATGCAAATGCAAGACTGATTTCACAGCGTTTAGAGATTCTCAGAGGGACGCGTTGTTAATCGATATGATTCGTTTTGACCATTATGGCTTCCGTCGCCTCGGACAGATCGAGTTGGTCAGAGAGCTCTCTCTCTCTCTCTCTCTCTCTCTCTCTCTCTCTCTCTCTCTCTCTCTCTCTCTTTTGCCAAAGAGTTTTATAGTCTGTTATTATAGATGGTTGCAGGAGAACTCATGTTTTTTTTTCTCTCTAAGTTATTATTTTCATTTTGGTTCGAGTTGTATGTGTACACAAGCAGACACACATAGACAAACATATCTATCTATCTATCTTTGTATATATCTATGTATATATGTTATACATGTATATATAGATACATATATAAATATATGTATATATGTGAATATGTACAGTATATATATTTATATATACAGTATTTGCATATATACATATATTTATATTTATTTATATATATATATATATATATATATATATATATATATATATATTTATATATATATATATATATATATATATATATATATATATATATATATATGTATGTATATGGGTGCCCTTCTATCCATTGTGAGTATTGATGTTCAGTCTGACTTCTCGGGCAAGAGAACCATTTCCGCGTCATTATCGAATATATATGAGATATAAACACTTTCATTAACGATGATACCTTTATTTTCTGCTTGAGCGAGAGGTTGGGACCTCTGCGTAATCAGATTTATGAGCTTCATTAGGGCATGTCTGCTTTGACAATAACCGTGATTATGAAATGATGACAGGTAGATCATAATATTGTCACATTTGCAAACCCATCGCTACCACTGCTTGGTCATGAAAACACACATTATACTGTAGAGTAGCGTCATTTTCTCTTTTTAACGGGCTGAAAAAATCAGTAATCACCCAGGAAACTCTCTCTCTCTCTCTCTCTCTCTCTCTCTCTCTCTCTCTCTCTCTCTCTCTCTCTCTCTCTCACTGTTCCATTCGGGTCCGTGCTAGTAAAGAATATTAGTTTGCCACTCCTATCCGCCGCTGCATTAGAAATCAAAATAATAATATATAACCCGAAAGCCAAACGATTTCTGAAAGGAGGAATTTAAGGGGTGGGAACTGAGAAATCCAAGAAAAGTGTGGGAAATGAGAATACCAAGAAAAGTGTGGGAATGAGAAAACCAAGAAAAGTGTGTGAAATGAGAATACTAATAAAAGTGTGGGAAATGAGAATAATAATAAAAGTGTGGGAAATGAGAATACTAAGAAAAGTGTGGGAAATGAGAATACTAATAAAAGTATGGGGAATGAGAATACTAATAAAAGTGTGGGAAATGAGAATACCAAGAAAAGTGTGGGAAATGAGGTAAATGGGGTGGATTACATTTGTCTTACTGGGAATACTTTAAACATTCTTTCTCTCTCTGTGTGTGTGTGTGCGTGTGTGTTTGTGTGTGTAAAGCACGGTTGGAGGGGATGCTTTTTCAGAGGTCTTTTATTACTGAATAACTTTAGAACTCTGACACTGATTATAAAAATTCATTCACGTAGTTTCTTGTCCACTAATGTTTTATGCCCATGATATTCCCTGGCTACTGACAAAATGGCTCAGCTTCTTGGGAGAAAAAAAAAAATTATAACATTCTTGAGCAATTTTATGTAACAATAAAAATGGAAAGGGTTCATTACCCTGAAGGATAGTCTTGATATGATCTGCGAATTGATTCTTAGAGCCTTTCTGGAATGGGCGATTCCTGAGTAATGGCTATTCCTCCTCAGCGCTTGATTGATTGGTTTCGAGCATAATTGGCCATTCCAACTTTCGAGACTGAAATTCCTCTTAGTTGAATTTGGCAACGTTGGAACTCCTCAAAAATAGGCATGTTAAATGGCTTCAGAGGAAAAGCTTATTTCTAGTCCAGTAATCTTGATAGGAAAATGTACACACATTGGAATAATTAAAAGCAATAAACTTGTTGGTAAAATCCTGAGATTCTGTATAATTATATATTAATTAGGAGACATTTTCTCCTTATTACTCCCTGCATAATCCTTGAATACAAGGTCAGTTCAACTAAGAAATTATAATATTATCGCAATTTTAACTGGGATATTGTATAAATCTATACATTTATGATTACACCTTGTTCAGTGTGTAATTATAGCTCCCATTAAAACGAGCATAACTAGTTATTTCACTCGCTTTAATCAACCAAGTTTTCTTCACTTTGGTGCATTAAGGATTAGCGGCATCCTTCGGAGGAACGTTGCACGGAATAATCCCTCGCTATCGACGTATGTAAATGCACGAATCCTTTAACAGGCTTCAGAGATCCCGTGAGTGACGTGAAAATCGATGTCGATTCATTGTGGCCATTATAGCGCCTGTCGCCTCTTGCCCGTCGGCATTTTTAAAATGAAGTTTACTACGCCCGGTGAAGGCTGTCGAATTCAGTTTGTTCCTGGTTTGTTGTTTGTTCTTGTTGGTCTCGTTGTTACTGTCACGGTCCTTGTTGTTGCCGTTGCCCTTGTTATTGTCGGGGTTGTTATCGAGGGCGTCTATCGAATTTTGAATGGAGGTAACCTTCATGTTAACTCTACAGGGCGTTCGATGGAAGCCTGGTTCCACTTCATTCAAAGCTGGCACCACCAACAACGCATGTTTTGATTACTGTTGTTGTTACGGTTGTTGTTGTTGTTACAACTGTTGTTGTTGTTGCTACGATTCTTTTTATCGTTGTGTTCCGATAATCTGTAGTTGACGGCGTTAGCTGCTCGATTAACTATCTAAGTTGTTAACGATAATGTGCGGCACGAGAGAAAGTTCCAGTTTGTGAGGTGTGGAGCAAGAGGGAAAGTTCTAGTTTATGAGGTGTGGAGTACGAGAGAAAGTTCCAGTTTGTGAGGTGTATAGTACGAGAGAAAGTTCTAGTTTGTGAAGTGTGGAATGTGAAAGAAAGTTCTAGTTCGTGAGGTGTGGAGTACGAGAGAAAGTTCTAGTTTTCGAGGTGTGGAGCACGAGGGAAAGTTCTAGTTTGTGAGGTGGGTAGTACGAGAGAAAGTTCCAGTTTGTGAGGCGTGCATTACAAGAGAAAGTTCTAGTTTGTGAGGTGGGGAAAGGCATCCAGTCATCTCTTGTAGGGAGGAGAAAGCTCTTGAGAAATCCTTTTATTCAGTGAATACTTCATGAAAAGGATATCTGTAAGGCTTGTGCCTTGAGAGCGCGGTTTCTGTCAGATATCTCTAGATGGATCAGTATGCTATGAGATGGTCTGTTCACATGGAGAGAATGGAGGACAAAAGGCTAATGAAAAGGGTTTGCGGTTTGGAAATGTTCAAACTGAAGGGTTTGCTATCCAGGAAGATCTGTACTGCAAACAAGATGAAGGCAAGTGGTGCATTGCATGTGTGTGGGGGTGGGAGGGGATCAACGTACTGCTGATGGACCATATTGGTAGGTCCCATGAAAGGCTGATGCTGTAAAGGGATCCTGAAATTTGAGTTCATCCTGCATTTAAGAATGAAAGAATGATTGTTGCAGTGGCTTATGTTTTGTTTTCTGGTGCATCTCCATTTTTAAGAGAACGTCTTTTTCGTAGACCACACGCACACAGACATACACACACATATGTATGTATGTATGTATGTATGTATGTATACACATCTATATATATATATATATATATATATAGATGTGTGTATTTTTTTTGTGTATGTATATCTATCTGTATATATATATATATATATATATATATATATATATATATATATATATATATATATATATATATATATATATATATATATCTATAATATATATCTATGTACGTATGTGTATCTACGTAAAACATATATAGATAGATATATAGATAGATAGATAGATAGATAGATAGATAGATAGATAGATAGATAGATAGATTGATCACAGTGCCTTACCATAATGAAATATTCACACTGCCATAACTTACAGGGGAGCGGTTAACAACAGTAAAATAGTTAGTTGCCTGTTGGTGACAAAGCTTTACCTTAACTCCGTCGTGCAGTATCAAGGCTACAAAGGTTTTAGCGTTGTCACGTTATCAGCGGAATGCTTTGAAAAGGAGAATGGAACTGAAATTCCATCGTCTACTTCAGCATAACTTATCTTTCAACAGACGCTATTTTAAGAATGCGTTCACATGTCTGTACGTCTGCGTTGGTTGTGTGTAAGAACGATCAGTCGCTTTTAGACTCCGCCTAAATTTTCACATAACCATAACTGAAAATATGTGTAAATGTCGTAAAAATAAGTCTGTTATTGTTAGAATCTGTCTCTGATTTCAACCCGAAAAAGACCAAAAAGATTTGAATATCTGTCACAAAGAATGAAATCTGCTTCATGAAATATGAAATTCTGCTGACCACAGCAATGATATTTACATATAATTTCGTTTTGTATTTTTCGTTTAAAAGGGCTAAAAATTTTCTGTCTGACTACGCTCCAGTGTTTGTGCTTTGGCCTTTAATACCGAACTTCCATACATTAGTTATGACAAGGAAACTTTAGTAAAAGATCACAGTCGTGGAAGCCGCAGCTGATGATAGTACAGGTATCTCAGCAAAGAAAGTGATGAGAAATACAGGAATATCAGTATCGAAATCAATAGCTGCGACGTATATATATTTTTTTATTTGCATTTTTATCTTTATAGTGTACTGATAGATTGAAGCGAGACACTTTCATCTATATATATATATATATATATATATATATATATATATATATATAATATATGTATATATATGTATGTATATATATATATATATATATATATATATATATATATAATATATGTATATATATGTATGTGTGTGTATATATATATATATATATATATATATATATATATATATAATATATGTATATATATGTAT
>NC_089796.1:69696362-69731362 GCF_040412425.1 Macrobrachium rosenbergii | reverse complement strand
TTTTAGTTACAAGGCTTAGCCCTAGTTTGATAACTAATTGTAAACTCGATTAAAATGACAGCGTACGGATGTAACTGCGAAGCGGGACGCCATATCTTAAAAACCAACCATAAAATTTTCTTGAAAATAATGTCATTATGTTTCCCACACCCAAATTACTCAGTAGGTGCTAATCTCACTTAACCTAACCTAACTTAGGGGCATGGCAAAGAAACCGGGGCTGGTGCAATACTAGCATTACACCTGAGGAATTTGTAACCGGGCAACAAAAACTGACCGATTCTTTAGAGCAGTGTAGTACAGTCTTCTTCCCTTTTTGCTATTAACGTATGTAAATGCAGGAGCCCCCTGACGGGGATTGGACATCACACGATTGACAGTAAAGTGATATCTGATTCATGTAGAACAGTGGTTCTTAACCTTTTTATTACCACGCCCCCCTCTAAGAGTTGGTCCTTCCCTCCACGCGCCCCCCTTCCATCTATGAGTAAAATTCCCTCCCAGATTTAAAGGAAAATAAAAAAAAAGAGAAAGAGAAGGGGTTTCGAGGGATAGGGAGGGAGGTAAATAATTACAAAACATGGTAGGCTCAACGAGTCTAAGCAGAGTAGCAGGTTGTAGGAAACTACCGTTATGAGGCGATACGTTTGCATTTTTCATAAACTTCTTAGCATTAGCTTCTCACTCTTGTTGAGAGAACAACGAATATTGTAAGAGAATTTTCAATTTTCCCATAGGGCTCGCGCCTCCCCTGGATATTGCTGAGGCCCCCCGGGTTGAGAACCAATAATTTAGAACTTCCCAGTGTACAGTGATTCTTTTTTTCTCTTTCCGTTTACGTCTGTTGCGTCACGTAGACATTGTCGAATAGGATGTGTTGTCGATTTTGTTAAGTGGCATTTTAGTCGATGGTCATTTATGCTGTGGTATAGTTTTTATTTTGCTAGTTTTTCGTTTTCTGTAAAAGAAAACTATTGTGTCGACTTTGGCTGCCCGTACGCACTTTATTCTATCCGTACTTTATTCGGTCCTCACTTTATTCTGTCTGCGCTTTTTTCTGTCCGCCCTCATATCTTAAAATCTACTGAGGCTAGAAGGCTGCAAACTGGCATGTTGACCATCCACCCTTCAATCATCAAACACCACCAAATTGCAGCCCTCTAGCCTCCTCAGTAGTTTTTATTTTATTTAAGGTTAAAGTTAGCCATAACCGTGCTCCTGGCAGCGATATACTATAGGATAAGCCACCACCGGGCCTTGGATAAAGTTTCATTCGCCGTGGCTCATACAGCATTTTACGAGACCACCGAAAGATAAATCTATTTTCGGTGGCCTTGATTATATGCTGTAGCGGCTGTACAGAAAACTCGATTGCGCCGAAGAAACTTCGGCGCAATTTTTACTTGTTTTTATTGACAGTCTTATTGCAAACAAATGGTCAGATTTGGCCACCCTTCTATAGAAGCTGTTCCTTGTGAATATATGCCAATGTAGAGTCATGTTAATCTCGTGTTTATTCTCAATCAAGGCATCAACATAATCGAAACTAATGATATATTAACCCCAGGTGGTGGTCATGGCCATTACTTATGCTGTTAAGTCGGCTGTGCCTACTGAAGAAGCTGGTGTATCCTTACATAATCTTCATTGCTGTTTGTAGAACTTTTATTATTTTGGTTTTCCAAATATGTAAATGTTGTGACTACTCGTGACTGAGCATAAAATTAATTTTCATTTTATTAACGTAAGTAATCTATGGTGCATTACTATATTGTGACCGGAAATAATGAGTGATAAACCACTATAATGTAAAATGAAAGGCTGTATTTTTCCATTTTTTTAAATTTTTTTGTATTTGGGAAAAATACAGTCTCTCATTTACGTTATTGTGGCTTTTAGTCAACGTAAACAATGCTATTATGATTAGCTGCAGTGAAGAGGAAAAAAAAAAAAAAAGGAGCGTGGTTACGGGACAGGGCCTATCCACTCACCCACCCGAAAAATACAAGGACCTCGAGGGAAATTAGTTCCGGCACGGAATATTTCAAATGACTGCTGGGGACTACGTCAAGGACACAAGCATTATCCTACATTATCCTATAAATATCCTACATTATCCTAACCACCCGTTCTCGTCGAAGATTCGGTGGGGTTACTTTTTAAGAAATGATAACAGTAACGATAATAAAATGTTGAAAGTTTCATCGTTAACTTTTGCGTTATTATTATTATTGTTTTCGTAAGAAACATTGATTTAAAGTAATAACCCAGTAAGTATTGTTGGAGCGTCTGTATTCCTCCTATATATATATATATATATATATATATATATATATATATATATATATATATATATATATATATATATATAGATATATATATATATATGTATATATATATATATATATATATAGATATATATGTATATATATGTATATATATATATATATATATATATATATATATATATATATATAAAGGCAAAATCCACGAACGATAAACAATGGAGTTTGCAGGCCTCGACTTCTTGTCCTTTACTTAGCAAAGTAAAGGACAAGAAGTCGAAAGGCCTCACTACCTGTTGTTTCTCTTTCTTCTTGGTGGATTTTGTCTTCATTTATATATTCATCACGTTCCACAGTTTCTGTGTTTCAGTGTATATATATGTAAAGATATGTGTGTGTCTGTATACATATATATATATATATATATATATATATATATATATATATATATATATATATATATATATATATATATATATATATGTGTGTGTGTGTGTGTGTGTTCATACGTACATATAAATGATATATATCTTATCAAAAGAGATTTCTTTGAAAGTGATTTGCTCTTTGCAACGTACATTTTCAATCCCAGTCAACTGATATTTTGAGTTTTAGCCTTTTCCCCTTTTAAATGTCTCACAATTTCAGGAGGTACTTTCTCAAGACTAAATGTCAATGAGGAAAAGGATAAATTGAATTCCTTGTCACATTTTGATTTTGTAGCTAGTTCTCTCATTGCCAAAGACTGGTGAGAAAAATAAAAGGATTATATCGCCGGGACTTTCTTATGATGCTACAAAGGTCACCTTGCCTTGCCGTGTCTTCGTCTTTCTTAAATACGAACGTAGAAAGAGGGAGTAAAGGTAGAAGTGAGGTCGATAACCATTTGCAAGACAGTCTTGGTACGTTCCGAACAATACTAAGTCAGTATTCGAATCTAACATAAACAGACTTCCATAGTTGTTTCTGTGCCCTGTTGACCATCCCAAGTATTTTGGTTAGAACGATTCGGTTCGTCCCTTCACTTTCCGTTCCCCCTTGAGCAGTACACCTCTAAGACTCTTATACGTGGCTTTAGAACGATCACAGCCTCATCTTAAGTCAAAATACACTGTATATACTTAATAGTTTCCCTTTTGTTCTTCGGTCGACCGAACGGTTTCAGAGGGGTTCTTCTCCCGTTTGTTATTTCGCCAGTTAATCGTTTTTTTTTTAATACATTTTAACATGGTACATGGAAATTGCCCTCCTTTCTTTCGCTTCTTTAGGAATTCCGACCGTCGTAGGAATTTACTTGTTGACGTTTCTCTTTCATCTCGAAGATGCTGAAGGAAATTTGTCAGTCGTTAAATTGGCTGGCTTCCTGTGGACTGCTACAAGTGGTTTTCCTCTCCAGTGAACAGCGAGAAAGAAGCCTTTTGATTACCGTTTGATCTCTCTCTCTCTCTCTCTCTCTCTCTCTCTCTCTCTCTCTCTCTCTCTCAGAGGAAGTACTTCATTTTTTCCTGTGCAATCAACGGTCGTATGTCTTTTTCTTCTGTTGGAATGCGACGACGTGTTGTAGAGGAAGCTCTGGTAGAGGTCCGAAGCAGTTCTGACGTGGAATCAATTGTCAGAGCTGGGCACAGGGGCGAAAGACTAATCGAACCATCTAGTAGCTGGTTCCCTCCGAAGTCTCCCCCAGGATAGCTGGCGTTGGATGGAATGAGTTTCATCCGGGAAAGCGAAGCTGCCCTTTTGTAGTCCGGACAGGGACTTTCCTTTATGTAGGGGACCATGTGGGTAAATTTGGAATGTGGGATCCACTCTGACAAGATAAATATGTCAGAAAACGTAAACATTTCCTATTACTTCGTTGGGTAGAGCTGTCTTCCTTTTCTGTCGCATTTTCGGAGGAAAAAATGTTGAAATTTGTGAGCTGTCATTATTACGTAAACAATCTCATGGTTTTTTCTATCAATGTTTTTGTTTTCCAGAACGTAACCATTTTTAACGTGTGAATGGGAAATCTGACTTCACTGACTAGAAAGTTCACAAATTAACTAATTTCTACCGTACAATTAACTTATTATATTACTATTATAAGATAAATATTATAAGATAAATGAGTGAATTAATGACAAAACTATCACAAATGGCTTCATGTTAAGTACCCAGTAATCGACTAAACGAAAGATGTGTTCATTGCAGTTCTTAGTACAGATCCTGAATGCATAGCAGAGTGGTAATCTACATGTATCTCTCTAGTTCCTTATACAGGAAAACGTGTCTGAATCCTGGTCGGGTTACGATCACTTGGCATATAAAGTTCCCACGGTAAAGTGAATTCTATACGTTTAATGCTTGAAAAGTCATTTGGAAGGCAAGGTCAAATATGTATGTATGTATATATATATATATATATATATATATATATATATATACATATATATATATATATATATATATATATATATATATATATATATATATATATATATATGTCTATATGTATGTATATATATACACATATGTATATATATTATATGTATATGTATACATGTATGCATATATTATATATATATGTGTGTGTGTGTGTGTGTGTGTGTTATGTGTGCTATATATATATATACATATATATAAATATATATATATATATATATATATATATATATACATATATATATATATTATATATATATATATATATATTATATATATTTATATATATATATATATATATATATATATATATATATATATATATATATATATATTCGTTTCTACAGGAAGAATCAAAAACACTGAAGTAGAAAAAGCTACAGCTACGTCAGTATTAATAAAAGAATAAAAAAAAAATTAAAGACGCCACAGGAAAAATGCTAAGAGACGATCTGGGATTTGGATACTTAGTGTTATCCTTCTCTGAAAGAAGTAAAACGAGAAAAAAAAGACGTTGGCATCAAAGGACTTCGGATGAAAGAAGGAAAATAAAAAAAAAGTCACGTTGTGTTAATTCGGAAAGAAAAAAGCAAAAATCCGAGACGGTCAAAAAAGAATTGCGTAAAATTCTCTTTAATTTATCGAGGGGGAAAGAACGAGAGATGAAAGAGAAAATGAAACAAAAAAAAAGCAACGTCGGGTCGTTATCCGTGAAATTTCGATATTTGAAAAAAAAAAAATTACGGGGAAAATAGCTCTTGTTTATGAATATGTGATGACCTAGTTTTCCTAAGGGAGTGTGGGGCCTTACTTTATTCTGCTCACAAAACGTGTCATAATATTTATAACATTTTTTTTTTATTTCTCCAGTAGTTGCTTGTGGACAACTCAGGTCACCGACCTGTTGCTTCGTGTAGTGCGCGAAAGAAACAAAGAAATGAACAAACATTTAGGTTTGCTCATAAACATTTAATTATGCCTACCTATTGTTATATTTGTTGTTGGTTTTGTTTTATATATTCCTGTACATTTATGAATGTTATAGATGCATATGCATACAGCAAGACGTACTGTACACAGTTACAGACACACGCCCACAACATTATATATATATATATATATATATATATATATATATATATATGTATATATATATATATATATATATATATATATATATATATATAGACAGATAGATAGATAGATAGATAGATAGATAGATAGATAATGTGTGCTTATGTACCTATGCACGTGTTGTTGTAATGCATATGTATCTGTATCATTTGTAAATATACAGAAATTATATATATATACTGTATATATATATATATATATATATATATATATATATATACTGTATATATATATATATATATATATATATATATATATATATATATATATATATATATATAGGTATGTATATATGTATACAGTATATATATTTATATATTTAATATATATATATATATATATATATATATATATATATATATATATATACACACATATATATATGCATATATATGTATATATACGTGTGTATAAGGGTGCGGCATAAGTAACGCCCTTTGTTTAAGTGGAACAAAATTAAAGCCTTTTTGATTATCCTTTATTTTTTCGAACATGAATATATTGCCACAGGTTAATAGATTAATATAATATATTAACAAAATTAATATAATGCTTATTCGGTTTAATAATGTTCAAAATACAAATGATATTTCGGCTTTGCACCCCAGGATGTTAAATTCAGCTGATAACAATCTTTGGTTTCAGCACCATTTTTATTGTTTTGACAGTACAATTGGAATTGCTTTTACTCTCTGTTCCTTTGTTAATCTCATGGATGTATAAAATATTGGAAAATTAAGATTTAGTAAAATTACTTAAAGAAAAACAATAAAGAAAATATACATTATAAGTTATAAAATTAAAAAGGGCGTTACTTATGCCGCATTATTAAACCGAATAAGCATTATATTAATTTTGTTAATATATCATATTAATCTATTAACCTGTGGCAATACATTCATGTTCGAAAAAATAAAGGATAATCAAAAATAATTTGCTCCACTTAAACAAAGGGTTTACTTTATGCTATTCTAAACAAATATATATATATATATATATATATATATATATATATATATATATATATATATATATATATATATATATATATATTGTTTATATTCATGATGCTGAATCTGACTTTCTCTCTGCTATTAAAACCAGTGGCTACCAGAGGGAGGGGGAGTGTTTTAAGGAAGAAAGAGCACAGAATTTATTGCCAAATTCGTGGTTTTACTGAATGAAGAAAAAGACCTAGAAGCCAACTGTGGTTATTTAAGATATTTCTTTTATTTTTTTGAAATGCAGTTGTTGCGATGCTTCACTACACTGGAACAGAGATGACGACCCGTTTAGTAATCCACTTATATTAAGGATTTAAGTGTTGTGTTAAGAAAGGAAAAAGCTGTTCGAAGATGAATAGAATGGCTTATCGAACATGCATTAATAGAACAAATAAAACGAAATTTAAATTTTTCCGTTTTCGTGTCCGTAAGTTCTGGCTATCTTAAAATATTGTTACAGCCTTTATCTTCTTTTATTACGGTATATGGGTATTTTAAACTGAGACTAATAAACCTATTGTGATATTTATCGTAGCCTCTCTCTCTCTCTCTCTCTCTCTCTCTCTCTCTCTCTCTCTCTCTCTCTGTGTGTGTGTGTGTATGTATATATATATATATATATATATATATATATATATATATATATATATATATACATATATATATATATGTGTGTGTATTTATATTTATAGTAGTTGTATATATATTAAATTTATTCATTCATCAATTATGTATTGACGTTGGACTTGCTCGTATTCTCCTTCCTTTTTCCATTCTACTAAAACTGTGGAAAATATGACGTCAGTGTTGCCAGCACGAATTCGAAGGAGTCAATGCATATGCATTTCTCTATGACAAGATTTCCTCAAATCCAGGTCGGTTTGTTTCTCTATCAGTCCATGATTTCATATTGAATGTGGCTGAATATTCTGTCGTCGGCACATGGAGATACGTTTGTAGTATTTGTGTTGATGGAAACGGGACTGTTGTTTCGGTAATTGCAATTAGAATAGGTCAAGGGGAAATTCGAAAATCTTCCTGATCCTACACTGTTTCGTGGATGAAATTACCGCGCCTGCGCAGCATTCTAGGATCCTTTGATTTGTCAGGTGTTCGGTTTGTTTCTTGAAAATGCTAATGGTGTTAAATTGAAATGAATATTCACAGTACTAAACGTGACAGGACTTGTTTCCAAATGCAAAGTTCCAAATGCAAAGTGATTTGTAATTCTGAGAGTCTTAATTGCTGTCTTTGACGTGGACAGTCTGTCCCATATTGACAAGGAAAAATTTGAATTTTCTGTTCTGGGTGACTATAAGGAATCTTGATACTTTTGGCTGTAATACTAAAAGAATTGGAGATATCATGTTAAATTATATGTGAGAATGCTGCCTTAATAATCAACATCTTTCTAGAATTGTAGCCCTGAGGGGTGAAATCCGTTCAGCTTCAGTACAAATAGATCCCACCTTCATGCTGTTGACAATCGCATTATGTCTTTGCTCTGCTCAAGAATGCCACGAAGACTGTTCTGGGTGCTACATTAGACACCAGACTTTGATTTTTATTGTAAACACATTCTTCTCTTTTGTAAAAGCTTCCTCATCTGGCCGTCATGATCTTCTCTAACTGAATGGGGTGACATAGTCCCTCTTGGTGTTCACGCTACTAAACCTACAGCTAGAAGTGACCTGACTGAACGCCTCAACTGACCTAAGATTTTGGCTTAAGTAAGTAGATGTTTTGCATAAACAGGATTCCACATCCATCACCTCGGAAAGGTTTACACAAGATTCCTTGGCACAAATACAGAGATGAGTTTCGCTAAGGATGAGAAATGTATTAGATTACCAGCTTTATGGAGAGAAAACCATGCAATGTTAAAATCATGTGATACCCTTCTTCTAAACAACTGACCTTGTATTTTAGTCATTTATTTCAATTTTTCTGTTTTTCTATTAATTTTTAAATGTATTTTATTTTTATTTTCAAATAACTGACCTCTTCTTTCTGTATTTCCATTATCTTCTGTAATTTCTTTTAAATGAGCACCATATTCTTTGGAAACTTGTAATTCAAGTCAATGGCCCCTGTAGGTTTGATCCATATGAATTGGCGTTTATCTTCTGAAAAAAAAAAATAATAATAATAATAATAATAACAAATATGCGTGTCTTTATGGCTAAATCACGTTATAATTTTCGCCTCATAACTTCTGGATTGGTGACTGGTATGTAACCACACATCTTCTAAAAGTCATGATAGACACGTTTGTGGCCCCCTTCTGTTTTTTTTTTTGTTTTTTTTGTAACTTAGTATAGCTACGAAATTGTGCAAATTAATTTATTTTACTAATTCTGCAAAAGGTTCAGTCACTGTTTAGTTGCTCTAATGAGTATCGATCTCGATTCCCTCATTTAAGAATAGTATGTGCGAATGTGTTCACATTAATTTCCAAGGTATTTGCATAGTGCAGAATCTGATAAGGCGCTTTTTGTATATCAGGAAGTCAAATACAATGATATTTAAATATAGCCTTATAAACCAGTGTGTTCTTTTGTTGATAGAGACGAGGGAAACATTAGAGCTAAATTTGACGACCTTTGTTTTTAAGCTGATGAAGCATTTCATCACATTAAAGCTAAATTTGGTGCTTTTTGTTTTTAAAATGATGAAACTTTTCATCACATTAAAGCTAAGTTTGGTGCTTCTTTGTTTTTAAAATGATGAAACTTTTCATCACATTAAAGCTAAATTTGGCGCTCTTTGTTTTTAGAATGATGAAACATTTCATAAAATTAAAGCTAAATTTGACGATCTTTGTTTTTAAATTGACGAAACATTTTATAAGATTAAAGCTATATTTAGCGATCTTTGTTTTTAAATTGACGAAACACCTCATAACATTAAAGCTAAATATGATGATCTTTGTTTTTAAACTGATGAAGCACTTCGTAAGATTAAAGCTAAATTTGACGCTCTTTGTTTTTAAACTGATGAAACATTTCATAACATTAGAGCTACATTTAACGATCTTTGTTTTTAAACTGATGAAACATTTCATAACATTAAAGCTAAATTTGACCATGTTTTTTTTCATATTGATGAAACATATCATGTTAAAGATAAATTTGATGTTTGTTTGTTTTCATATTGAAGAAACATTTCATAACATTAAACCAAAATTTGACGATCTTTGTTTTTCAGGTTGGTGAAATATTTCATAGCATTAAACGAAGTTTGACGATCTTAAACATTTCACAATATTAAACGCAAATTTGACGATGTTGGTTTTCATACTGATGAAGCATTTCTTATTGGGAATAGATTTGACGATCTTTTGTCATATCGGTGAAACATTTCACAATGTTAAACCTAAATTTGACGATCTTTGTTTACAGATTCATGAAACTTTCATATTATAAATAAATTTATCGATCTTTGTTTTCAAATTGATGAAACATTTCATATTAAGAATAAATTTGACTGTCTTTGTTTTCAAATTAATGAAACTTTTCATAGGAAAAATAAATTTAACGATCTTTGTTTTCAAATTGATGAAACTTTCGTATTATAAATAAATTAATGATCTTTGTTTTCTTATTGATGAAATCTTCATATGAAAAATAAATTTGAAACGATCTTTGTTTTTAAACTGATAAAACTTTCATATAAATAAATTTAACGATCCTTGTTTCCAAACTGATGAAACATTTCATATTAAAAATAAATTAACGATCCTCGTTTTCTTATTGGTGAAACTTTCATATAAATAAAATTAACGATCCTTGTTTTCAAATTGGTGAAACTTTCATATAAATGAAATTAACGATCCTTGTTTTCACATTGGTGAAACTCTTGATAAAATTAAACCTAAAATTGACGACTTGTTTTCAAATTGGTGAAACTTTCACATAAATAAAATTAACGATCCTTGTTTTCACATTGGTGAAACTCTTGATGAAATTAAACCTAAAATTGACGACCTGCGTTTTCAAGCTGATGAAACCTTTCACGATAATATTGATACAGTAACGCCTCGAGCGCCGTTGATTTACTTACTGTAAACACATTTTCGTACAAATCCTCTTAACGTGATTGTTCTCCAGCAGTGAGCCCGAGCGCCGAGGAAACTGTCTGTAGAGGGGTTGCTAACAAGATGAGTAAACTTGTCAGCCGGGATAAAAAAAAAAAAAAAAAAAAAAAAGAACGGCGCATCCAATCGGTAATTTAATTTCCAGGATATACTGCTTTGGCAACCCTGTCGTAACAGAGTTTTCTCTCTCTCTTTGATACCCGAGACGTAATTGGTAAAAAGCTTTGTCCCCTTTTTTTTCTTTTGAGAATAGTTTTCTTCCTATTCTTTTGTTTTCCCTCATTTCAGCTTTTCCCCTGCAGGGGTAGTGCAAAATCAGTGCGCCTCCATGTGGTGCACTGTAGGCATTACTTAAGTTCTTTGCAGCGTCCCTAGCCCGCTGGCTAGCCAAACCCTGTTCATTCCTTTTTGCTGTACCTCAGTTCATTCTCTTTCTTCCATCTGACTTTACACCCTCTTTTAACAATTGATTCATAGCAACTGCGAGGTTTTCTCCTGTTACACCTTTCAAACCTTCTACTTGTTTCCTTTCAGTTGAAGACTGCATAGGTTCCAGCGCTTGGCCTTTGGCCTAAATTCTATATTCTGTTCTATTCTATTCCAGTTTTCCCCGATTGAGGGAAATTGTTAAAATAACCCCGTTGTATCCTTCATTTTCAAAGTCTTTCTTACCATGTTTTACGTTATTTACGAGCTTTGGAAGTAAAGGAACTGGGTAAGTACTTATACTAAGCTATTCAAGTTGTTTCATTCGCTAACCTTCATTTGTTTTTGTCATTTCATCCTTATTCTTATTCTGATTTCTCCCAGGAATGAGAGAAAGTACGTAACCTTTCATTTCCCACATATCTCATCCTTTCGTTTCTTTTAATTATGTCTAATCATCAGGCTCTTGTTTGACAAGAAACGGCGGTTGAATCAACCGCCCAGCATAATGAGATGGAGGGAGTAAAGCAAGATTTGGTGTTGGGGGCTACTTTTGTAGGTTTGGGGTGGGGTGGGGTTACTTAGGTTTGGGGGTGGGGGGATGAGATTTTATAATTAGGGAGAAATACCCCAAAAGTAGGGTGGGTGGGCTTGTGGGGAAGGATGATGGGGATTGTGCGTGAGGTGTGGGTGGGTGGGAGAGGAGAGATGGGGGAGGGTGTTGTGTGCGTGGGGTGGGTGGGTGGATGTTGAGGAGGGATGATAGAGGTGGGGTTCCCTCCCTGGGCTTTGGGCCGAGAGAGACATGCAAATCAAAAAGTAGGAGTGTGTGGGTGGAGTGAGTGGGAGCCCAGGCATTGGGGGTGGTGATGTTTGCGGGTGGGCGGGGCGGGAGGGGTGAAAGGGAAGTAGGGAGAGGGGAGAGGTACCCCGTCGGCGCCGGGTGAGGGGAGACATATTATGTCAAACAGCGCAGGTAGCCGTCATTAAAAAGTTTGATAAGGTTTCGGAAGTTTTCGTCGTTTGACCTTCATCATTTGCATTCTTAAACAGAATGCAAGGCTGATGAGGCAGCTCATTTTCGGCGACTTTCGACACAATCGGCTTGCCGAAGTTGCTAATTGCATTAACGGATTTTCTTTCGAGTCGCTCTTGAGTTCTTTTTCTTTTTTTTTTTGAAGTAATGGGTGCGCCTTTTCATTCTGGAGTGACTTTTTGTTGAGAGGAGATTAAACAAACACACACACACATATATAAATATAAATATATATATATATATATATATATATATATATATATATATATATATATATATAATATATAAAACACATATATATGTAAAACTATATCTATATAATATATATATATATATATATATATATATATATATATATATATATATATATATATATATATATAATATATATATATATATATATATATATATATATACAGTATATGCATATATGTATACACAATATTACACACACACATATATATATATATATATACATATACATATAGATATATATATATATATACCACATATATATATATATATATATATATACATATATATATATATATATATATATATATATATATATATATGATGTCCAACTTCTGTTAGCAAAGTAGAAAGGGTAACTGTGTAGGGTGACTGGAATGCAAAAAACGTGTTAGAGAAAGAGTTGTAGTAGTTAACTATCAAGTAAAAGGAGTGATGTTTTCATTCCTCTTTAACCGATTCCTGATCATAATGATCCAATAAAGATCATGGGAACACAGTTAAGACCATCAGTCTGGCTCTCACCTAGCTGATTAATCGAGAATAATGTACATTACCGTAAACACTGAAAAAATTTGAATTTACCTCAAGGATCCTACAAATTAACAAAAAACATTTTTCATAACAAAAGAAAATTCTGTATTGTTGAAAGCTTTGTAACCTGTTTGTCTTTCCCTATCTGAAAGCCACTGAGGTCTCTTTGGTTAATGTATTTAAAAACCAACAAGGGAGAACCAGGGCTTTCAGTATCCCGAGGATTAATGGGATAAAACTTGGAAGAGCATTAACATACACCCCAAGGAATTCATGAACTTTTTGCATCAAAGAGATTAGGAAAATAATAAAACTGAGCCACTCTTGAGTCTTGGCTGTTCTTATCTGAACTTGAAAAGCATTTGTCCGATTTTGCCTGTCATGAGATAAAACAGGAGATAGGAAAGTTTATCGATTCAGCCTCCTTTATTACATCTCCAGTCCATATTGTTGAAGGTCAAATCAATCATCGTTTTGGTCTCCTTACAACGTGAGATGAAGGAAATAAACGCTGTTGCTAAGATTCTACATATTCACAGCTTACATATATCAGTTACTTGTCCTTCTTGATCAGTTTTACAGTGATCATTGCAGGAATTTCAGCTTTAACATGAAGCCTACCTGATATATTGTTGTTCTCTTACTGGGCTGCCGTCTAAGGAATACTGCCAGGATACTGCAAGGCATTCATCCGAGGATAAGTTCAGTGTGCAAATATCGTAACGAATATAAAAGTTTGATGAACAATTTCTTGTTGAAAATAATTATACACTCAATATATATATATATATATATATATATATATATATATACACACACATATATCAATGCACTGCCTCTACACACACACACACACACACACACACACACAAGAATCTCATCGCCTTGTGATCGTTATGATAATCTAACCAGTGAGAGGGTCAATGTTTTATTCTTGCTGAGGCTTTGTATTATTGGTTGCTTTCATTAAATAAAACCGTGACTCTGTTGACCTCTCCATTGAATTGGGTACCATGATGTTAACTGGCTTTAGTTGGACGGAGCGAGGGTGGAAAAGGGCAGGGTTCAGGGTTCAAGCAACTCATCCCACTCCAAAAGGAAAGTAGGTGTGGTGAGCAATAACACGTGGTTACCACTTCCTTAGGTAGAGGCAGTGGTTGAGGATTCTAAAGAACCGTATCTCAAGGTAGCTGCATTACCTAAATTAGAGCATACCAGTTTAACTAAGACCACTGAGCTGATTAACAGCTCTCCTGGGCTAGCCCAAAGGATTAGATTTATTTTACGTGGCTAAGAACCAATTGGTTACCTAGCAACGGGACCTACAGCTTATTGTGTGGAATCAGACCACATTATAACGAGAAATTAATTTCTATCACCAGAAAACTCCTCTAATTCATCATTGGCCGGTCGGAGAATCGAACGCGGGACCATCAGAGTGCTAGATGAAAACGATACCCACCCGTCCAATGAGGAACTAGCTGTGTACCTAATACAGGGTTGTGAACCCTTTGTGGGGGAAGAAATACCTCCTAAATGGTTGTTGAGATTTTCTCTCTCTTTAAGTCGAACTGATACCACATGTCGGGTCTGGAATTTTGCTTTGGAGTTCTCCTGGTGCCACTGCCTGTTAGCCCTATAAAGTGTCAATGGTTTGGAGCATGGTTTAAATGTATCCCTAAGCAGAGTTGTACCCATTGAAGGATTGTGGACCCATTGATAGGAGGAAATGGCTTGTAAATAACAAGTAAATTTCCTCACATGGGGCCAATGGCAATCCTGTCTTCTCTAGTGTTGAATTCCGGGAAATAGTATATAGCTCTCTTTGAGTATCCTTGATCCTAGACTTCATCATTTTTGTGTGCATGGAGGTATACCCAACCTCAGAACCTCACGTTGTACCAAGTATAAAATTTAAATTAATATGGAAGAAAGATAACAGAATTCCTTTTAGGATGTACTAGTGATTAGGGATATCACAAATTACAAGTTTGCAGTAAACAGGAAACCCACTTTTTTTTGACATCCTGTATGCATTATTTTATGCACCCTAAGGATTTCTTCCGAGGATGTAAGAATGCAGAATTGTGAGCAAATGAAGTGGCTTCCTTCAAATGCCCTAACTTGCTGTTGTTCTCCATTGATTTTATTATTGCAAATTTTGCATCTTTTTTTTTGCAGGCATTATATATTCTCTCTCTCTCTCTCTCTCTCTCTTCTCTCTCTCTCTCTCTCTCTCTCTATATATATATATATATATATATGTGTGTATGTATATATATATATATATATATATATATATATATATATATATATATAAATATGTATATATACATAAATGTATTGTGTGTATTATGTTTGAATATGTTTTGAATATATATTAATATATATGACTATATATATATATATATATATATATATATATATATGTATGTATGTATGTATGTATGTATGTATATGTATGTATGTATGTATGTATGTATATACATAAACTATATAAACATTGTGAGAGAACTAAAAATTGTAGAGATCTAATTAGAAAAACAGATCGCGAACAATCGCACTCTTAAACCGCGGGATTATATGCAATTTGAATGTAAAAGGGGAAAGTAAGTGCGTTCTCGCATTACGAAAACTCCGAGTAAATCTAATGAGGGCGGACTTTTAGCGCTACGAACAGCTTCAGATACATTAACGTTTCGTATTTGCTAATTGTGTTCCTAATTGAACTCGTGTAATATTATATCCCGGCCAGTTATTTCATAATATTTGCCTTGCATTCGGTATGATTCTGTCCTATTGCATGAAGTGGCTGGGAAAATTATAATATCAGTTCCCCCCAAAATTTAAATGCTTTTCTTGAAAGTACAAAAAAAAAAAGTAACCGTAATTGTGTAAACCTGATTAATGGTTATGTTGAAGTTCCAGTGCTTTGAACGGGCAAAATAAAAAAAAATTAATGCCGAACTGTCAACTCAAATAGCCCGATAGGAAAGGAAGCTTTTCGCTCGTGAGGTCTTTTAAATAATCTTCTTATTATAATTTGGGAAACTGCAAGTCGCTTATTTAATCATTTACTGGGAAACGATCGTTATAATGTTCTTTCCACAGAAATATAACAGACTTATGTTACCACTTGGGAACGTCTTTTGTGGTATCGTTACGGAAACGGCGATACAGTGAATCTTTTAAAATCCATTGATTCTCTCTCTCTCTCTCTCTCTCTCTCTCTCTCTCTCCCATCTTTTAGCTTTTATAAAGCTATAGTGCCTTGCTGCTCTCTCTCTCTCTCTCTCTCTCTCTCTCTCCATCTTTGTAGCTTTTATAATGCTGGTACTTCCTCTCTCTCTCTCTCTCTCTCTCTCTCTCTCTCCATCTTTCCATTATTAGCTTTATCTGGGTGTCTCTCTCTCTCTCTCTCTCTCTTCTCTCTCTCTCTCTCCATCTTTGTTGCCTTCTGCCATTCTCTCTCTCTCTCTCTCTCTCTCTCTCTCTCTTTTATCATCTTTGTGTCATTTATAATGCGTTGCTATTGACTGAGTATACCAAATTCTTCAGATAACCTTAATTTTTATGAGAAATGTTCTCAGTAGTCTTCCTGTTAAGATTTCAATACGCCGAATATTCGTCAATTTTAGCAGCTGTCAATCAAAGACATCCGAACACAGGAAAAATATATTAGCGGAATAATCTTCACAGTTATTAAATATATATTAAATATTAGCCAGACGTATAAAATATATAAACTCGGTTGGTCTAAATGACCTTCACCCTAATGAAATGTTTATTAAATATATTAAATATCAGTCAGACATTCGAAAATATAACTCGGTTGGTCTAAATGACCTTCACCCATATGAAATGTTTATTAAATATATTAAATATCAGTCAGGCATATAAAACATATCACTCGGTTGGTCTAAATAACCTTAACGTTAATGAAATGTAATTCAGAGATATTGGAAAAACGGTGTCAGGTTATCAGATACGTCCTATATTTCGAGCAAGGTATCGGTAAACATTCAGAAAGGAGGTATATAAAACATCTCAGGATGTTAATTTTAAAAGGACTCCGCTGTACTGTGGTTTCACCGAGCTCTAATGCTATCGTGAGGATCCTTATTCCTACGAGTTCAGAACTGATGCTATTTCTTTTCCAGTGAAAGGATTGTGTTTATTTGGTGTAAGGCGAGCTCGTATCTTTTGCGCAAGCATGTATATAACAGAAAAGTAGGAGGAGAATAGAGGCGAGGCACAGAGAATGTTGAAATAGGGTGGATAAGACAGAGGATGAGAGGTGCACCAATTTAAAATACCGCGAACTCAAGAGAACTGTGGATATGCATATATATATATATATATATATATATATATATATATATATATATATATATATATATATATATATATATATATATATATATATATATATCATATATATATGTATATATATATGTATATATATATAATTATATATATGTATATATATAATTATATATATGTATATGTATATATATATATATATATATATATATATATATATATATATATATATATATTAATAGTGTGTGTATATAAATATGTACATATATATACACATACACATATATGTATACATACATATATATATATATATATATGTGTATGATACTCGTACACATACACATACGCATATACAGTACATATATATGTGTGTGTGCGTGTGTGTGAGAGAGAGAGAGATGCTGATTATGTGCATTCAATTTTATTTCGAATTCTTTCCTTTAATATTTCGCTTTCTGCTTACGAGCAAAAATATGATCATGCAGTTTGTTGACAGAACCTATGAGATATGTGGCCCACAGCTTTTACTACGCTTATTTCGCTGTGGGAACTTTATTGACAAATCTTTTCTAAACCACGAAGGAAGATCATTAAAACAGTAAGGGTAAATTTCATGTCTTTACTCATTAAAAATAGAACCTCACACAACCGTAATACCACTTGGAGAAAGTAACCTAAAATATTTTAAGAAAATATGTCCGAGCTAATAATTAGAATATATGAACACAAAAACTGTATAACTCTTGAGAAAAATTTCCTTGTATTACAAAATTCCAGTAATGCTTAAGTTGTGGTATCAAGCTGGTGACAGAATACTGATGAGGTGAGCAGCCATTAACCAGGGACAAACGATGGAAAGGAATAAATCGTCTGCCTTAAAAGATAAAGCCATTAGTTAATTCATTTTGACAAAAATCTCGCAGGGTCTGCCACATATTCGTCTTCATTTTCCCCCCATGACACTGCTGCGTCATCTCTCTCTCTCTCTCTCTCTCTCTCTCTCTCCTAGTGTCCTGAATTACATAAGATTCCAGAAAAAACTTAGTCGTGTATATATATATATATATATAGATATATATATATATATATATATATATATATATATATATATTATATATATAGATATATATATATATATATATATATATATATATATATATATATATATATATATGTGTGTCTGTGTGTGTGTGTGTATTATATAGCACATGGTTTCAAAGTATAGTTTTAGATGTGGTTTTTTTATTCTAAAAGATTTATATGACCATTTTGATGTACTTTTATTGACTACATCCAAGAGCTTGCATTTTGATTGTATTATGTTTGTAATACTAAACATCTATCTATCTATCTATCTATCTATCTATGTGCAGGTATGTATGTATGCATGTGTGTGTGCGTCTATGTTTGTAAAACCACCGACTGACCGATCCACCTTAAACAAGACAATAACATCTCGCCTTCATGAGATGGCATCGAAGTTTGCCAGAATATTGCCGCGATCAAATCACCCTCTCTAAAGCTCGAAGTCATAAATAGTGAAACGGTATAAATCGCGTCCAGTTCCCGTCTTCTGCCATTCGGCTCCTCCTGATATCCACCATCATCTTATATATATATCCTTTTATATTCTCGGATTCGGTTCCCATTCGCCGCAACACCTGATTGGAACAATTATTGGTGCGTAAGAAGTGAACGATTTATTGCAGATTAAGTTAGAATGAATTGCTCGCTATTTCTCTTTCATCTCCCAAACCTTAATTGCATTCTTCTCCTATTTCTTACTGGAAACATTTTCCTCTCTCTCTCTCTCTCTCTCTCTCTCTCTCTCTCTCTCTCTCTTTTATTGTCTTTGTTTGTTATTGGGGGTGTTTACGTATTGATACGTTATGTAACACAAAATGTTTATGTAAATTGCATGTGCTAAAACGCGGATTAATGGCATATGTTATACATACACACACACACATATATACATACATGTCTCTGTGTCTTTTTCTTCCAGGAGCCACTTTTTTTTTTTGAAATGGCTTGATGTTAATAAAATTCAGACATATTTGTATGTATGTATATGTATATGTACACACACACACACACACACACACACACACACACACACACACACACACACACACATATGCTATATATATATATATATATATATATATATATATATATATATATATATATTTTTTTTTTATATGTTGTGTGTGTGTTTTCCCATAAAGCCACTACCTGTATGGTGAAATGCCTTGATATTTATACAGTTTATAAATATATTATACATTATATATGTATATATATATATCTATGTAAGTACTACATACATATATATATATATATATATATATATATATATATATATATAATATAATTGTATATATGTGTGTATATATATATATATATATATATATATATATATATATATATATATATATAGAGAGAGAGAGAGAGAGAGAGAGAGAGAGAGAGTGTTATTAATGTTCCCCTTTCCCCCGCAAATCCCCAGGGACAAATTCCAGTCATTCCTCATAATAAAAGAAACTGGAATAAGTTACATAGCAAAAATTCGTTCTGATGAATACAAAATACAACTACTACTTCAGTATCTGCTGTAGTATTAGTAGTAGCAGCAGTAGTAGTAACAGTAATAGCAAGTAAAAGGTCAACAGCACTAGTAGTGGTGATATGAAAAGTACTTATAAGTATGATAATAACAACCAGGAAGCTGGTAATGGTATGTCACAATTATTGATTAAATAGTCTTAAATAGTCTTTACGCTGCTGAGGAATGACCTTGAATGGCAAGCAAAATTAAGACTAAATTAGTTGATATTAGGTTCCCACGCTGTCAATTTAGAATCATCGTGAATTGTTAATGTAATCCACCGGGTGAATAATCAATACTTCACAGGAACTCCTAATCACTAACGACGAGAGTTCTGTATTATTCCGGTTTCTGTAAACCATACCATCATCCGTTAAATATTGTCAGAATTACCTTTTTGTTTTTTTTTTGTTTTTTTTTTTTGTTTATCAACCGAGTTACAAACCCCTTCGACCACCAATGAAATAGCATTACATTTGAAAAGTACGCAAAAAAAATTCTTTGACTTTGAAAAGTATATCAAGGTTTCATACCTATTCAGTATGATCAAGATCTGTCAGCTAGTGAAAGTTAGATATTAATGATGATAATATTTAGATTATCAGAAATAGCAGCTTTATCCACTGTGAATGATATTTACACACAGATGATTGTATTTACCAAGCAATTACTCTCATTAAAACTAAATGGAAGAAATGAGTAGTTTACCTCACATGAAATGAAATAATTTTAAAGAAATATGAACTTACTGGCCTATCATGTTTTTATTAGCGTTGACTTGAGTATGTCATTGAAGATAATCGTGATTGGCAGGCCAGTCAGAATCAAGATAGACTCTTCTATAACTGTAGACATTTACAGTCAACTGTAAAAGAACAGACTATAGATTGATTCCGTAGAACACATAAAGACACACGAATGTGTTTGTAAATTATTAGATACACCTTTCCTTCCTTTCTCTGCACACTGCGATCGAGTTCTGTTTGACAGTTTTCTTATACGTTCTCGAATAAATGTGATGAATAGAGAGAGAGAGAGAGAGAGAGAGGAGAGAGAGAGAGAGAGGGAGAGAGAGAGAGAGAGAGAGAGAGAGAGAGAGAGAGAGAGAGAGAGAGAATGCGTGGCATCTGCTCATATCTTGTGACACTTCTGTCTCCGGTTGAGAACGATTCTCATGTGCCTGTTGTTTATTTTATGTTTATGTTTGTATTAGTTTTGCATTTTTAAGTCGTCTTTTAGTGTTAATATACATACTTGTTTATACACACATGCATATAATATATATATATATATATATATATATATATATATATATATATATATATATATATATATACGAGTATATATTATATATATATATATATATATATATATAGAGTATATATATATATATATATATATATATATATATATATATATATATATACACAGTATTTATACACATATACATATATGTGTATATAATTATGTGTGTGTGTTTGTGTGTATATATATATATATATATATATATATATATATATATATATATATATATATATATATATATATATATACATATATATATATATATATATATATATATATATATATATATATATATATATAGATATAGAAAGAGAGAGAGAGAGAGAGAGAGAGAGAGAGAGAGAGAGAGAGAGAGAGAGAGAGCCTATGTCTCTCTGCATTATTACGATCTGTTACCTTCCTGGAGTTAAAGAAGGAAATATTATGTTTGTTGAAAAATGGTGATTTCTGGTTCTCCGGACGTTTCCATCTAGTAGTTAAAATTCTCTCTCTCTCTCTCTCTCTCTCTCTCTCTCTCTCTCTCGCACTTCTTGCCTAAAAGTTTCTGCGTATTCATGATTAATAATAAAACCTTGCGCACGTGGTGAAGCTGATGAAAGACGCCATTAGCTGACTTGGAAGTAATCATCTGAGGAAAGAACAATCTGAAATAATCAGCATCAAAGCATCGTACCTTTAATTATACAAATTACTTCTTTCAGCACGTATCTTACCTTTAAGCCTGATCATGCAAATGACTCCTTAATGCAAGTGATTCAGAATTGTGTTGATTTGTTACCATTATTTCAAGCCGAGGAATCAGAAGGTACTCCATGATGCCAATATGTGTCGGTATCCAGATTGTGATGATACCAGTGACTCAGTCATAAGAGCATGTATCAGAGTATGTATCATAGATTATCCAGTATCCAGATCGTGATGATAGTAGTGACTCAGTCATAATAGTATGTATCAGAGCTTGTATCATAGGTAATCCAGATGATACACGTGACCTTGTAATGCAGTTATGTAGCGCTAAAAAAAAACAATGTTAATAATACTCTTTGTCATTTATCAGAGATCTTATTTTAGAATGTTTACCATCAGAATATATTCCCTAAATTTTATCCAGGTAAACTTTGGGATTTTCACATTCTGCGTCATTTGCAGAGAACATGAATATTGCCCATGCTGTAGAGAGAAGGGTATCTTGTTAGTCAATGCTATGAATACCTTCGTCTTTTTATTTATTTTTTTGTATAATTTTAATACCTAACATTAAAACTATGGATTGGAATTCACTCAAAGTCTACGCTTTTCAACGAGGTGACCAAGGAAAATGGATCAACAGAAACTAGAATACATTGCTCTGCTTTTTCTATTTCCTTTTTGAATGTTTGGTTTACCAGTTCCTTAGAAATTCTGGAACTACAACGTAAACATTTAGAATATTTCCTTTGGAATTTTGGATTTGCAACGTAAACAGTTAGAATATCCCCTTTGAAATTGTGGATCTGCAGCATGCACAATTAGAACATCTTCTTGAAATTTTGAATCTGCGACGTAAACTGTTAGAATTTTTCAGTTTCCAAATCTTCGTTACTCGGCGGTTTCAGCTTCAGACAACAATCAAGTAAGGTGAATCAAATTTTCTCGGCTCTCAGATTTTTCCTAATTACGATAGACAGTATTGGGATCTATGCATGGAGGAAACTTTGCATATTATTATTATTATTATTAACCCTGTATATATATTGAACAACCCACGAGGGCCATTGACTGGACAGTCAGGCTTCCAAAGAATATGGTGTTCATTAGAGAGAAGTAACAGATGGTAATGGGAAATACAAAAAGAAGGGACCACTTATTAAAGACAAAAATAAATTAACCATTTCCTTTTTGTTATTTCTCTAAATACCATAAATTACTGGAAAGTCTTATCATCGTTAACTGTTGTTCGCATTATTGGTTTTTGCACACACGCATGCACATACGCATTATATATATAATTTGTATATATGTAAATTTATATATATATGTTTATGTATGTCTGTATATATGTATGTGTATATTTATATATATATAGATACTGTATATGCATATATATATATATATATATATATATATATATATATATATATATATATATATATATATATATATATATATATATAGGTAGGTATAGAGAGAGAGAGAGAGAGAGAGAGAGAGAGAGAGAGAGAGGGGGTGGGGGTTCACCATGCATTTACCTTTTCATCCACATATCTTTGTTAAGACAAGCCTTCTCCAATTAAGCCACTGCCTGAAATGGAGAGGGGAAACGCTCAAGAAAAAAGGGTTGGTGGGGGGGCGGGAGCTGAACAAAGAAAGAAATGTCTTAAGTCTTCGTTTTTATCATTCCTGACCAAATCCCCTTCTTAAGAACTAAAACTCTCTCTCTCTCTCTCTCTCTCTCTCTCTCTCTCTCTCTCTCTCTCTCTCTCTCTCTCTCTCTCTTTTCTTCCCTCAAAGGTATTTAAGTTTTGCGTTATTTGATGGAAGATACTGAAATCCCCGAAGAGACAATTTACTGTAACTAGAAAATGAAAATTTTCGATACATTTCCTTTTAAATGTCGAGAGCAGAGTGGAAGTTTGCTGCCTTGACCTTCTTTGCCTTTAGAAAAGTGTAAAATGATTGTGTTTAAGATGACAATTTCAGCGGTTTTACGAGTGAGTGTTTCTGGTTGTGTTGTTTAAGATTAAATATCCATTTCAGTTTGCATGACGCATGGTCTCTCGAATTTACTCACATAGATACATGTATCTATCTATCTATCTATCTATCTATGTTTATATACACACACATATATATAAATATATATATATACTATGTGTATATATGCATATATATTACATATATATGTATATATACGTACATACATGTATACGTATACATATATACACATAAGTATATAAGCGTATATATATACAGTGTATATATATATATATATATATATATATATATATATATATATATATATATATATACTGTTTATATATAATTCATTCTTCCAAATGAGTATTATAATGCAATTCCCTAATCAGGTGTTATAATACCGAAACCTCTGTGTTCTTTACAATATTAGTAAAAAATTACCTTCCTTCAATAGTAGAGGGATTTTAACCAATATCACCTATATATTTATTTGAATTATATTATGCTCAGCTTTCAGCGCCATCTGTGTTTTAATTCTGTACCAAAGTATTACTGAAACATTTTATCGACCTATTGTAAATGGGACATTACGTCATGACGCGGTAAGTCTTCGGGTAATAAATGCCATTCCTCAAGGGCTTCCTTATTAATAAATGAAAGTATGTTCCGAGGCATATTTGCCTATATCAGCTGTCCGTCGATTTTGGTTACGTGGTTGTACGGACTTCTCTAGATCCTGTTCAGTAATGTTGCGTTACGTACAAACAATTATGAAGATTTATATAATTTTTAGTTTTCCGTAAAAGTAATGAGATGGCTACGTGTCTGTCCGTTCACACTTTTTCTGTCCGCCCTCAGATCTTAAAAACCACTGAGGCTAGAGGGCTTCAACTTGGTATGTTGATCACCCACCCTCCAATCATCAGACACATCAAATTGCAGCCCTCTAGCCTCAGTAGTTTTTATTTTATTTAAGGTTAAAGTTAGCCATGATCGTGAGTCTCGCACCTCTATGGGTGCCAACAACGCAGGCTACCACCGGGCCGTGGCTGAGAGTATCATACAGCATTATACGCTGTACATAAAACTCGATTGCTCCAAGAAACTTCGGCGCATTTTTTACTTTTTTTTTTACGGTACAGTTATTAAAAAAATAAACTGTTAGATACCTAACATGTTCTCGCGTGAAGCAGCCCTCGTGTTGTTCGTGATTGATGTAATCCTTCTTAGGACTTAATCACAGGGAAGCCATTCCAGGAACGTAATTATGAGCTTGTATTTCTTCTTCGATTGTGCAAATATCATTATGTACTTCGTTGTATGAGTAGCCCTGCTTGTCTGTCTATTTATCTATCTATGTTTCTCTTAGAGAGATCCTTTAGTGCGTGTATGTGAAATAGCTCGTTTTGCGGAAGTTTTCTGCACGGGTTGTTCATTCTAGATTCGGCGCTGAAAAGTGTTAATGTCTAAGTGATTCTTGTCTGGATTTTCTGCGGATCCACCGTTTTACTGCACGTTCCGACAAGGCTTTTAAAATTATGTTAGGGCGACTTTCTACGAAAAAGCGTACTTGTGGTGTTGCGTGACACCAGTTGGTAAATGTTTTATGCCTTGGTGCATGAACACTGTTGGTGTTGTCAATAACCATGATGAAAGTTTTCGTATTGTACCCTGTCAGCCTACCGTTAAGAAACCGGGTACACTGATGAAAGTTAGGTTGACAGGGCCAGATGCTGAAACCTTCTGACTCGTTGGCTACGGCTGTGATCTTGCTGGACATTTTTAATTAAACATTTCGAAAGATATTTGATCATGTTAGGTATTTCAAAGGTATTCCATTTGAGGAGGCATTCGTGGGTTTCCTTAAATACATTATATAATGCAAAAATATGATCATTTTTGGAGCTTGGATATGGTAAACGTTTTCACAATAGGTTGATGTTCTTTAACAGACTAAACGCCTGCTGGGGAAGTATTTTGTACAAGTTGCTCTATAGAAGGAGACTCGGGAACTATACGAACGTCAGGACAGTGAGTGCCATTGTTCTCTCATCCTGATGAGGAATCAGTGAAAGGTAAGATGTGAATAGAGAGGGGAGGAAAAAGGCCTCTCACTTTTCGTGATGTAAGCCACAGAGAGAGAGAGAGAGAGATGAGCATAAACCTATACAAAGAAAACTAAATATTTCAGTGTATAAGCCATCAAGGGGGTTTTTATGAAAAATAAATCCTGAAACAAGACGGTCTGAAGCAGCCTTGTACGCCAAATTACCAAGATGCATCTCTGAATGTTTGACATATCCGACATAGAGAGAGAGAGAGAGAGAGAGAGAGAGAGAGAGAGAGAGAGAGAGAGAGAGAGAGAGAGAGAGAGAGAGATATTTATACTGTATTTTTATTGTTGAAAAACTGCAGACTCTTTAACAGATATAAGCGACGATACCCATAACATTTAATATGCTGCGTAATGTTACTGCTTATTGTTAAAATTAGGAAGGCGCCTTCTAGAGTTAGTACATCACTTGTTTCATGTACTTGTAAAATATAAACAAATTTATGGAGTAAGCCGTTTCTCATACTAGTATAAGAAAACAATAAGATGTGTGTTAAATCAACAGAGATGGTATGTGTGGTAATAACAGCAACGACAGAAAGAGAAAGTACAGAACGAATTTAGTTGTGTGCTATAGGAGGAGGGTATTGGGACGGAGGAAACAGCCAGGGGTTGTAGAGCAAAGGTCTAGTGGCGTGGAATGATAAACAAGGGGGTCATTCCACCCGCCGGACTAAGGGGAAGTGAGAACATTTACGAGGACCACCAAAACGTTTCCGGGGGAATGTATGGGAGAAATGAATGGGTAATGGTTATTGGAAAGCTAAGAGAGCCCAGATATAGCCAGTGGGACTTCCAAGGAGGACTTTTCTTATTTTCTAGCACTTGTTTACTGCGGCCTGCAGTGGAGCTGGGGGAGTGGACAAATGGCCGCTTCTCCGGGCTTCGTTTGTTCGTTGCGTGGGGAAGAAAAAATTCTCTCCGTGTCTTGCTAGAAATGGAAACATTCGCTTGCGAAAAGTTCTGGCGATCGTGACTTGTATTTCTTCTTCAAACAGGCACACACATATAATATGTGTATATATAATATACACGCTGTGTATACATCTACAACATTCTCGGTCATGATTATGCTATAGCTCCTTCATCAAAGATAGGCCTTCACTTCTAAGGGCTTCTACATCGTCATCCGCTTCACATACCTACATAGAAAGTTTATCTGTTAACCAGCCCTTTCTTGCATGCACCCTTCATACATCGCAGCTTTAGCTCCTGTGGCAACTACGGTATTCTCTCCCAAATCTTTTGCAGAGATCCTGCTACCTTCCTTGCTGTTGTGTGAGCCATCTTTTCACGCGTTGCCACTGTTCTTTCACTGTCTTCTGCGTTCATTCATCCGCCTTCCATACTACCATTTATTCATCCATTTTTTTTAACATCCAGTATATTCTTGGCTTACCTCTCACCCACATTCACTCTCAGCTTTCTCTACTGCCAAGCACTTTCAATCTCCTTCCTCAGTGTTAAAAGTTTGTTAACATCACCAGATAATTGTGCATCATCTACATAAACCAACCACTCTCCACTCCACTCCACTCCTGACCCTGTAACGTGTCCTGCTCTCCGCATTCCACATAAATAAAGTTACTAAACAACACTGAAACATAACACACCTCTGTGAGACCCACCAATCACACAAGGATCAAAGATTCAAGCTTCGCTTTCATCTTGGAAGCTTCTAATCATCACATTGAATAATGACCATCCACTCCTCATGTCCGCAACACCCTCTATATTGCATCTCAGTCATTTTTCTAATAATCACTCTCTGGCTCCCTTCACGAGGCTCACTAATGTTTACATATTAGTCAGTGCCAGAAATTACTTGTTGCTAATTATAACCGGCAGATCCCTTAAGACCATATTTTTTTTTCTTCCTAGGAAGCTAATTATTCATACTGTCGATTTGATTAATGATCGTATAGAAATATTTATGGAATGTGAAATTATAAGATGAAGCTCATCCTATTTTTTTTTTAATATCGAATGGTATTCAAATGGAAAGTTATGACTAAATAAGAGGGATGGTAAGACCAGGTGTTATTAATAATTTGTAACAATAAGCATATAACTAATTTTAAATGTAAGCCTCGAAAAAAAGCCGCAAGGAACGAAACACTCTGTGTCCCATCATATTAAAAAAAATAAATGAAAAAAAAACAGTTTTGTACGTAACAAACAAAAACTTTTCATCTGAAACTGTATGCAAATATAATTTTTTTTTTTCTGGGGGACATCATAAAAGTAAAATTTAGAAGTCACATAAAAGCCCAGTCGAAAAAATATGCAGGCAAACCACAAAGTTTGTTCCATGCCACATTTAAAGTTTGCTACTCTATCAAAACCGAAGCCAGGAGGGATAAAAGTAAATTATTTTCATTATTATTGGTCCAGACACACCTCTTTGTGACTGAATGGGGCAGCGCTGGGTCCACCGAATTGTTACCGCGTTGAATCGGTCAACCAGAAGTCAAGTAACCCCAGGGAAGTTGGTCTTTGTGCTATATTTCCGGGCAAGATTGTCTGTAATGGAAAGATATTTGTACCTCATATTGGGATCGAACCCAGGATCCTCAAATGGGTCAGCTGTGGGTCGGGAAGTTTTGGGTACAACTCGCTGATTTGCAATATGTACATCCTACGCAGGTAAAGCCTCAGGTACCTTATTTATGACCTATGTGGGTCAGTTAGTACTACCCATGCTTTTCATTTAAGAGACCTGGGTTCGATCCGAGTGAGCGGCAGAGCTTTATCTCTGCTGCTGTTGTTATTCTACTGATATTATTTGCTGAGGTGACTCTTCGAGTATCGTTTTCGTGATTATATAGCTATTCCAGTAAACCTGCCGGAGCATTCAGACTATGAGATTCACGTTTTTATTTGGAAAGCAAATCTTGAACAAACCCCATTTTGCTCTAGGGCCAGATATATCTAAGATTCTTGTTTCTACAAAGTATTATGCTTCGTACGCGAACGCGTTACAAAAAAAAAAAAATACCTGATATTCATCTAGTTAATTTTCTTTCTTACTCTACAGAGCGGGTTTGCTGGTTGAACATTTTCAGGTTTAAGAAAGAAAATGATAAAGGGCATGTTTCATAGTGGAAACCCTCCCCACCCCCGAGCCAAGGAAAGATTCCTCCCCCTACCGCCCCTTCCCAACCCGCCACCATGAACGAAAATTCGTTTCATTTTCTTGAGAAATCCTGCTCACACACACACATACACACACACAGTCAGAGATAGCCAAAGTTGGCTTGCATATTGACCACATCGATAGCAAAATGAGGCAAACAAACTCTGATGATGAAATCGCTATGACCCGATAAACTCCTGGAACGCGCACTCGCCTTATAATTTTACGCAATTGGCGGTAATTCGGCATTCCAGTACGAACGCATTTTCCCCGGAGGCGACGAGCCCAAATGGATAGATACCCTTTATGAACGTAATCGTTTCGTAGACAGCAGCAGTTGAGGAGGAAATAGTGAAGCAATATGGAGCAGCTGGGCTAATGGGTATGCAACGAAGGTATAATGCATGCAGCAGCATCCTTCCCACGAGAGCAGAAAATTCGGTGAGGAGAACACAATGGAAGCGCCGGTTTATTGCATAATTGCACAGCCGGAAAGGTCTTACGGAACTTGACACGTACTGTTCCCGTTCGGATGCACACTGCGCGGGATAGGGCCGAAGCCGCTTCAGAGCAGTGTTTCTGTTTAAAGGAATTATGCATTTATAGCTCCAGAGAGAGAGAGAGAGAGAGAGAGAGAGAGAGAGAGAGTGAGAGAGAGAGAGAGAGGGGGGGGTGGGAGTAGGTTAAATTTAATTATAATTTTTACGTACTAATTTCATGAGGAGGATTTAGGTTTTACTAAAGGAATGCTGTTGACTTGAGCAAAGTACGGAGCCAAACATAGTAAAATAATATCTATATGTATGTATATATGTATATATATATATATATATATATATATATATATATATATATACTGTATATATATATAGGTTGATAGATAATTATAAGTATAATATATATATATATATGTATATATATATATATGTATATATTATATATATATATAAATATATATCTATCTATATATATATATATATATATATATATATATATATATATATATATATATATATATATATATATATATATATATATATATGCGTGTGTTGTGTGTTTAAGCTGAATCTAATGTACATCACAAAAGTTTTCTGTTGTAGTTCTGACGGGAACGGATTTCTTCTTGGTATGTTTTTCCTTCGTATTTTTCCCCCCCTGGAAAGATGGGGGAGAAGAAGAAGTCGCTTGCATTATCCCGGTGTTATTATAAGCTCATTACCTCGGCTACCCACGAAGATACACCATTCCTCCCTCCGTTGCTTGAACCAACAAGAAGATAATGAGCATCGTAAGGTGTCTCTGCGAATTCCCTATTATCTCGGAAAATGTGATATTCTGCTTTCATGCTGGTACACACACACACTCACGCACACACGCACACACACGCCACTAATGCCAATTTCGAATGTTTATAAGAAGAAAGTCAAACATTTTGGGAAGTATTTGTGTGTCTGTTTCTGTGTAGAAGTTTTCTGTCCCATTTCCCGTCCTTAATTAAGTAGTTAAAGGATTACGCGTTGTATCGTTTCTCTTGAGGTCGCTTGTTGGTTACTCACTTATATTTTATTTTTAAAGAAATATCGGGGGTGAGATGATGGTGAGGAAAATACCTGTCAAAAGGAGGGAGGGATCAGTAGTAACATCACCAGAAGAAGAAGGAGAAAAAGAAGAAGTAGGCATCGCAGTTTTGTGAGGGATAATCTGATGGATATACCAGAGGCTGAAGAGGACCCGCTTATATTAATGAGTGAATCCGCGGCATTCGAATCAGTAACATGAAACTTACAAATGGAAAGCACTGGTCTGTAACGAAATGACCGCGGAGATGACTTGAAATGAAAATGAAATGACACTGTGTATACTAGCTGCGAGAAAGCCTGATGATAGGGAATTGGTAATCAAAGCTGAGACATCAAAATGAAAGTTAACATGGCTGAATGTGGCGTGAGGACTTTTGTTAATTGCAAAAGCGGCATTTGACAGTTCTCACAGGCCGATAATATGGAATTTCTTGTGTCACTTTGGTGTTTCTTTTAAAAATATAAAACTACTGGTAACTATCCACGGATGAAGCCGATGCAAAGTTAATATCTGTGGAGTCTAATGAAATTACTTTGTAGTAAACAGTGGTGTGCTGCTGGGGGGTGTTATTTCACCAAGGCTGTTAGCTCTTCGATGAATATATTAGAGTGACAATAGAAATTTGACAGGCTAGAATAGGCAGGTCATGCTATTTTGACATATGAACGCGACTAGGTCTACAAAGCTTCCATAATAGAATGCAACGTATAAGTAGAGAGATGGAACTTGAAAGAAAAGCCAAGAGAAAGAGAAATAATGAGGACACGGCACTCTCGAAAAAAACACTTAAGAAGTCGCGTCTTTCAAATACAGTATAGGAATAATGATGCAAGATACAAATTTTGTTTGCTCGGGTTGTAATTTAATAGGCAGACTGAATAAGATCTGGAAATCAAATATACAAGCTGCCTACCAAAGTAAGATTATACGTTGCATTGGTACTATTTGTATTGTATACGGACGCGAATTATGGTGTGACAGTTCAGCTGTACCTAAAAAAAATATTTATCAATATGAGAACAAAGCTTCAAGAACATCAGGTGTCGATGTCAGGAGAGAGTCAGAAATGATGGACATTGTGGAAGTTCTGTGAGTAGATGAGCTAATGACGAAGGGAAGTTGCAAAAGTCTTGGACATCGCCCTCGCACGACCCTTGGGATAACGGTACATGACGGTGTCCACTGGACTTCCTTGCTCATGCGAAGAGTTGGGGGACCCAGTTCTACTCGGATGAGACATTATATAGTTGTGATTATGGAACCCGGGTTCGTTTCCCGCTACCCGACATCATAAATTCTTCATATTTCTTGCACTGGGATCTTGAGGCTCTGTAGTGACAAGCCTATCAAAAAAAAAAAAAAGCGCGAAGGATTCGAGAAGTTGAGAGGGCATTGTGGCTATTACAATTACATATGCATCTGGTAAAAAGTGACCAGTAGATTCTACATATATATATATATATATATATATATATATATATATATATATATATATATATATATATATATATATATATATATATATATATATATATATATATATATATATATATATATATATATATATATGAATTATATATATATATATATATATATATATATATATATATATATATATATATATATATATATATATATATAATGTATGTATATATAGTAGTATATAATTTATATACAGTATATATATGTATATATATATATATATGTATATGTAAATGTGTATATAATTTATATATATATATATATATATATATATATATATATATATATATATATATATATATATATATATATATATATAAACTGTATACATATACATAATAAATGTGTGTATATATGCATATACACACATACACACACACACACACACTCACACACACACACACACACACATATTATACGTATATATATATATATATATATATATATATATATATATATATATATATATATATATATATATATATATATATATATAAAATCATCCAAGTCTGCGTAAATGCAACGGGATGATAATGCGTAAAGAAATAGTGGAATCGTTGACATCTTGTGAAATTTATCTTTCATCCTTTAATGAATGCATCCCAAGCTATCTGTATAAATTTTATAATCACATTTACTTTAAAAATGAACGAAAAGACACAAACCATCTCCTTAAAAGAGCTAGTAACATTACATCGAACGCCGTCAAGTTCTAAGCTAATGTAAAGCTTTTGACGTCACACGGTCTTAGAGACCCGTCTGAATACTGTGTTATTTTTAGACATGAGACGCTACTTAGACATATCTAAGAGCCACAACATTCGAATTCACTGGGCAAATACCTGATAGGGGGGTTTTTAGTAAATATGTTCAGTTACGTTTGACTTTATTTGTTAAAATGCTGAATCTACATCACTTGGCTTTAAAACTGGGAGGAAAAGTTAAAGTGAAATTTAAGAACGGAGTAAAGCAATTTTCAGTAAATTGCTCAAAAGGAGAGACATTTTCCGGGAGTCATCATATTTTCAAGATATTTATTTTGCTGCTGTAAGTTTTAGCCATTTTTAGACATTATAAAACCAGACCTGACATTTCCTGTTTTGGAATAAAGAGATCATGTGTCAAGTGGCAACCGAAGAAAACTGCTCCAGTACCTGGCATTCGTCGATACAGCGCCTTCTGTCAGTGATATTTCAGAAGCAAATGATTAAAATGGGATGCCTTTTTTTTTGCTTTCGCCTCAGAAGAGGAATCTTCGACCAGGCGGGCGCATAGATCTTTCATCGCCCTTGAACAAAAGAAAAAGTGCTTGGGAAGGAAATGGAGTTTCCTCCTCCACAGATATCATCTGTCCCTGGCGAATTCTGCTGACGTCGACATAAACCACCCACGGAGTCATTGTTCTCTCAATTTAACAATAACTTCAGCGAAATATGAATGATGCCGATGGGGGGTGGAAACGACGGTGCCCGAGAGAGAGAGAGAGAGAGAGAGAGAGAGAGAGAGAGAGTTAGATAGTAAGTTGCAATATAAAGATGGATTTCTAAATTATGTTTCGTGTGATCAACTTGTCAAAATATGAGAGAGAGAGAGAGAGAGAGAGAGAGAGAGAGAGAGAGAGAGAGAGAGAGTTAGATAGTAAGTTACAATATAATGATGGATTTCTAAATTATGTTTCGTGTGATCAACTTGTCAAAATATGAGAGAGAGAGAGAGAGAGAGAGAGAGAGAGAGAGAGAGAGAGAGAGAGAAATACTCAAGAAAATATGAATGATCATTTAGAATATGTCTTATTCCATATAATTACAGACAGACATAATGACGTGAGGATAAAATAAATGGGTGAATGTTGGGACTGCGTGCATGGGGAGGGGGGGTGGGGGATTTAGGAGGGGGTGAGAGTTAGGGGTGGATGGGAAGGCTGACGTGATTGCAGGAACGGCTAACATCAGAAGAAATTAGCTCTGAATTCAGCTGTTTCACGTGTCCCAGACAGACAGACAGAAAGGTGGAATGTTCGAAGAAAGAATAAAACTGTTTTATCTGCCTGAGACAGAAAAGGTAGACTCGGTGAAAAAAATTTAGAGAAGAATTACATTTGTGTTTCGTTGCTTCACGTCCCTGAAGAGAGAGAGAGAGAGAGAGAGAGAGAGAGAGAGAGAGAGAGAGAGAGAATTGTCCTGTTCGCCAAACTTGTTTACCTCCCCGAGCAACGACCAGATATCTGTAAACTCATTTGAACTGTTGTGCCGGTCCTCCGGTCCTCTTCCAAAGGAAGACAGCGCGATTCCACCGTCCAAAACAGATCGGTCTAATCTATTTCTGGGAAGTAGAAGCTGCAGCGGTATTAATTGAGTCCGAATGACAGCCGGACAATGTACGCCCGGCAAACTGCTTGGTACAAACAGCCGTTGTATACAATATTTGACACTTTATGCCGACAGCAGGTAACGGCTATGAATTGCAACAACAAATACACAACGGGGACGGTTTAACCAGTTGAAATAGATATTCGCCGATGTAATGACTTTATAGCGTGTTCGTTTTGAAGGTTCCGTTCGCACGTTTCCCACTCTCTCTCTCTCTCT
>NC_089796.1:69691362-69693862 GCF_040412425.1 Macrobrachium rosenbergii | reverse complement strand
GAGTTGCTAACTTTATTATTTTTCCCGTTGTAGAATAAAACAGACTAGAGAATAATTACGATGAGACTCTGTTACCACATTCAGTGGAAAGGGCGAAGTGTGAATTTAATTTAATAAACCTTGTATTTAACACATTATGTTGCGCGAGGTTAAACCAATTTTATAAAAAGCTGAAAAATCTAAATGTACATTTACAGTTTCACTAAATATATCTAGTGGAATAATAGAAGAGTTTTACTTTATATATATATATATATATATATATATATATATATATATATATATATATATATATATATATATATATATATATATATACAGAGAGAGATACAGACATACATATACATATATATATATATATATATATATATATATATATATATATATATATATATATATATATATATATATATATATATATATATATATATATATATATATATATATATATATATATATATATATAGATATATAGAGATAGATATAGATATATATATATATATATATTGCTTTACTAAAAAGATTATTTTGGTTAGGCATCGCTGTTCTCCTTTATGATAAAAAGAAAAAAAAATTGGAATATTCTCCGAACTGACCCCATGATTGAATTGTTCACGGGTGCTTTCCTCTGTGATTATGATAATTCCCTCCCCCCCTCCCCCTTCGTAATCTAAAAAGGCAAATGAGACGAAAGCGTTGATATTTGATGGCATCAATCCCAAAATTTTGTATTACCGCCATATTGGCTCTCCCTCATATAACTATTCGGTCTCAAATATACTGCGTACCGAATGGATTTCGCAAATAGTTTTCAGTAATAAAGGCAAGTTTTTTTTCGTTCATTCGGATTTCATGCGTTTGATTATGATAATAAGGTTAATGGAACAAAACACAATCAGTTTATAATGGTAACCCATGTTTGTTTTAGTCATTATGATTGATGATGTGAAACTGAATGATTCTGGCGATTTCATTCACAGTCAGTTATTAAGTGAAATCTTATTGTGATGCAAATAAAAGATATTCGTCCATGTACTGCAGAGTAACTCATTTATCATTAAAGTATTTGATGATAACGCATTTTGCCTCCATCCCTTTAGTTCTAGGGCTGATGGTGAAACTTTGCAAAGTACCCTGGTTAGAAATCATATGTCCTATTCATTATTAGAAGGTTGAAGTGAAAAACATACATTGCCATCAAACTGTATTGAACTGGTATCATTATAAGTGCATATGCTTTTTATGAATCTTTGCTTATCACTATGAAATGCAGAACTTTTCTCTGCTGTCCTTACTACATGCTGAAAAATCTTTATTATATTGGAAACTGTTTTATGAGAATGACATAAACCCTTTAAATGACCATTTTCTTTTTTAAAGAGATATCTGTAATTCTCTGTTCTGGTCAACCAGTAATGTCTTTTCCTAAATGGGATTTGTGAATTGATGAACAACAAAAATGAAATTGGAACGTTTAGTAGAAAACGGCCATAGTGAATAACTGGACATTAAACAAAAAAAAAAAAAAAAAGAACAACAACAGATCGGAGGGTGATGCAAACAATCTTTTGTTCCACCTACAATATTCCACAGCATCCTTCACATGGTACATTCTATTCGATACCCCTACGGGACTTACCGGACAAAACAGCATCCCTGGAAGTATGCTTAATAATCTTTCAGTTTGATCGTGGGAATTTTTCTTTTAGAAGGAGAATCTGTTTCCTCTGCTTAATCTCGAACGTTGTAAGAAAAGAGGCAGTTAGGTTTATATAGCATATTCATTTTCCTAGGAGCAGCCCTTCTGTCAGGAATAAAAAAAAAAGTTGCATTCGAGTCATTCCGCATTTAACGAGCTAGTGTTGTCCCCTTTGTTGAGAACGTAACTTTTTTTATATATATTTTTACCCCTTTTTGTTGCCCCGAAATGAAAATGCATGAGAGTTCCTTTACCCTCAGTGATTATGATAATTATTTCCACGTAATCAAAAAGGCAAATGAATTGATGGATTGATATTTTACGGCACCAATTTCCAGGCTTTGTATAATCGACATATTGGTTCTCATTCATTAAGCATTCATTTTAGAAATACAAATTTCCTGAATGGCTTTCGTAAAACGTTATTTTGGAGAACAGCCGACTTTTACGCTTTTTTAATTTCAGGTATTATAATGTGATTAACATCATGATATCGAAACCTTTAAGTGTGTTATTAAGCACGTAACTAGGTCAGGTCCCAGTTTTCGAGTTGCTTTTCTTTTTTATTTTTTCAGTTATTAATTTTTAGTTTTCTGTAAAACAACACTTTCTGTTTTGCCGGCTTTGTCTGCCGTCCGTACTTTCTGTCCACTTTCTGTCCGCCACAGATTTTAAAAACTACTGAGGTTAGGGCTGCAAATTGTTATGTTAATCATCCACCTTCCAATAAATCAAACATACCAAATTGCAGCCCTCTAGCCTCAAGTTTATTTTTTATAAGGTTAAAGTTAGCCCCAGTCG
>NC_089796.1:69673862-69686362 GCF_040412425.1 Macrobrachium rosenbergii | reverse complement strand
AGTGAGGACAAAGTGCACTAGCTATTAATCTGAACAAAGATTACAGGTCTGCAATGGAGCTTCGGAACTTTCCTGAACCTATATTGATAGAAACATGACATAACCAAAGTTTTGAATACGGAGGAATTCGAACGTGGAGAGGTGTCTCTTCTTCTTATATGAAATCCTACAAATGTCAACATATGGTAGGATGTCACAGGGAAATGTCCTGGAAGGGTTCAGTGACGGCTGCCTTCGTGATAAGCAGAGACAAAACGCATTACTTCGTATCAGCCATAAACAGGAACAGACTTCATAATTCCTCGCGAACAGAAAACGACAAATGCTGATCGATGCAGGAAGATGGACATTTCCAGCCCCTTCTCGAATGTCAACGACGATGGCCAGTGGTAGCCTCTTCTTTCATCACGAGTTGTCCTTTAGAATCACCTTCAAAGAGGAACTGGCTGCACTGAAGGGATTGCTCTGTAAAAAAATCAACCCCCCCTCCTTTGCATCCATTATCGGTGCCGCTCCGATTCTCCTGCCTCGCTAAGTAGAAGTCTTCCCTTGTAACGAGGGATTAACATTAGAATTTAGGAGATAAGTCAGCCGTGAAATGAAGGAAATGGAGTGTAAAATCTAGATTCTGTGAGGAGCAATTTTAAAACTACTGACGGTCCAAAGCAACCTTCCATTTACCGGAATGGATTTAGAGATGGAAATGTCTATTCTTCTAAAAGAACAGATTAAGATCCTCTTAGCGCCGTCAGTCCCGTTCCGCTTCAACGGCGGCGTTCCCCATTATGTAATTTTCAAGCAGAACCTCTTCTTCGTCGTTGTGCAATCAGTTTACTGAGAGAAATGGCTTCATTTAATAAGAGCTATAATGTTGAAGATTTTTTTATTTGAGCTATGGTTCGAGTTTGTCTCATCGCAAGATGTAAGTGATTTTGCAATTTTCCTCATCCAGTAGTGCGGAATGGAAAATATTTCATGCATAATTTCATTGGGAATAGAGAGGAAAAAATCTTTTGTATGATACATAAAACTTTGAAATATTAATATTTATATATTTATAAACAGTAATTGGATTGCATAAGTCACGAAGTATATTCTGCATTTTCAGTGAGTCACACCTTTCAAGAAATAAACTTATTGTATCATGTGTGTGTGTGTGTGTGTGTGTGAGAGAGAGAGAGAGAGAGAGAGAGAGAGAGAGAGAGAGAAGGATTATGCCCTCTTAAACCCCCTTATCCGTCCCTCAAAATGGCGTATCTTTTCCCCATTTAGCTGTAAGGAGATGAGATGAGATGTATTTGATCGTTAACAGGGTGAATGGCCCTTCCCTGACCCTCTGGGGCGTTCCTGTCGACTCGCAGTGTCTTTCAGAATCATCCCCCTTTCCCCTCAGCTTCTTCCTTTGGCCCTTGGGACGAGTACCTCGCCCTCATTAAGAGAGAGAGAGAGAGGAACATCCCTTTGGGTTCTAGTGACTGGAGTACTGCCTCCCCTGCTGATCATTCCACTTCTGAAGGCCTGCGACACGATTGCGCAGCCTTGGATGTCACCAGAGGCTCACGTTGATATTTGGGTGATTCTTCACTGTATCTACCGGTGTGTCTCATCACACCCCTCCTCGTGTGATTGGTTTTCATCCTTTTTCAAATTACCCTTGTTGAATTTTCTGTAAAAAACTATTGTATAACTTTATGCAAAAAAAAAACGTCCGCACTTTATTCTGTCCACGCTTTTACAAACTAAAAGCCAGAACAGAGGGCTGCAAATTGGTATGTTGATCATCACCTCTCAATCATCAAGCGTACCAGTGCACCCCATCTGCTTCAATGAATTTTACTTTTATTTAGGGTTAAGTTTAACCGCAATCATTAGCCTGGCAGCAGCGATATAGGACATGGCCGTGGTTAAGTTTCATGGGCCATGACCCATGCAGCTTTATTCGAGACCACCGAAAGGTAGATCTATTTCGGTGGCTTTAATTATACGCTGTAGCGGCTGCTGCAAGAAAACTCGATTGCGCCAAGAAACTGGCCTGCATTTTCTGTTTATTTGTGGCACTGTAACAGTTATTTTCTCCCACCACAGGAGGCTCATTTGCAAGAACATTTTGTATTTTAATAATTTACTTACATTGTCTGTTTATTATTTTGTTAGTTTATTTTTTCTTTTCCAATTACCGATCTCTTCTTTCTGTATTTTCATTACCTTCCGTTACTCCTTTCAGATGAACACCATATTCTTTTGAAGCTTGAATTTCAAGTCAATTGGCCCATTGGCCTTGTTCTATATGGAGAGGGTTCATGTTTCTGAATAATAATAATAATAATAATAATAATAATAATAATAATAATAATAATAATAATAATAATAATAAAAAGACTTTAGAAATGAGACACTGAGCTTGCATTGTGCAGTTAGTTGGCTTCATGAATTTTGGTACACATCTAAACAAGCTGTGGAGACATCTGGCAACCTTACGATGTTGTTACTTGATAATGTTACTTAATTAATTTTACTTTGTCATTCGGTGAACGTGTTTTTGTCACGTGTTCACATATTTGGTTACTTTATTACACAGGTAACGCTGCGTTTGCTAAACGCTGGTATATCACCTGGTTCATTGTAGAGTTTGCCAGTTCTATCTTTAGCTTGCCGTGATGCATACCGAAAATCCGAAATTCATGAGGCAAACTATGTTGCCTACTCAGTAGATACAAAGTCATTACGTTTTGTTATCCACAACATGGATTTGAAATGAGTGCAGCCGTGCGACAATTAAATTTGAACGCTGAAGACACTAGATTTATTGTTACTGCATGTGTTTCTTCATTTGGGCGCGGGGGAGGGGGGGGGAGATGGAGATGTTAAAGAGGTCATTGTGGCTACTAGAAAGTATGTATTAGAAATACATTCATACATATAGAACGGACGGAACTCTGCCCAAACCGGATTCAAAAACTGGAAAATATATGTACATCTTCATTCAGACTATTTTTTAGAAGAGATACACTATATTCAGTGGAATCATGCTACAATTTCATAGGCTGGCAGGCGGCAGAAAACTTTTATAATAACTGTTTAGAGGAAGCAATTTCTTCTCTGACAATAATTATGCAATTGTGTTAGCCTCGATTTGTTATAAACGTAATTTGCATTCTAGTCTTCGTTTTATGTTTAATCTTCATCATTAATTGAATGAGGGTGATTTATCTGATATAAAACTGGTATAGTACTTCTTCTGTAATTGTTTGAAGTATTCGTATCACTTCCTGTCGAGAAAATTTCATTAAATTTATTGCATCATATTCCAAGTATTCAACTTTTATTTTAAATGATAAATAAAATCAGCCGCATTATAGATATTGTTTTAGATGAAAAAATAAATAATGGCTTCATAGATATAAATCACAATTGTCAGCTCAAGTATCGTGGAATAGATAAGGATTGATAATTTCCCACAGTCACTACTAAAATTTGAACCCTTACTCAAGCAATTGCAGTACATTGATTGCCAAATCCACACATCAGATACCTTTGCTAATTAGCAACACGGATATGAAGATGTATTCAGTGTCAAGCCAAAAGATTTCATGTAAAGGAAGAGGAAGCAACAAAAAAAGGGACTAGCGATGGTGTGCTTTATTCAAATATAAAGCCTTACTGTCCTAATTTAAAAGGCGCCGCTTAAATCATTTGGAACTGGTTGTGCGATAATGAATGCGCCCGTTCTTTGAATATCACAAGACGGTCGTCTTTTGTTGAAGGGAAGTAGAACTGATGTGCAGAGAGGATCTTAATCGATTCTTCTAAAAGAATGAGACGTTTCCGTCCCCAAATCCATTCCTGTAATGAAAGGTTGGCGTGGACTTTCATCCCTTTACAGTTACCCCTTAAATCCATCGTTGGCGTCTCGTTTTCTACGCTTCGCTGTTCTCCTTTCCCCTTGATTTTAATACCACATCCCGTCAAGGTTGGGGGCTCTTCCTTTGTCACATAAAGTAGGATTTATTATGAAGAATCTTTTATATTACATTATAATACTTGTACTAAATATTAAGAATCAATTACATTATTCTATTTCTTATTCGGCCCTTCTTGAACGAGGCTGATGGCGCACAAAAATTGGCGAAATCACATAATCCTCTTGTGGCCAATTAATGCCTAAAACTTGTTAATCAGAGGAGCAAGTTGTTCTTACAGTCATTATAATTCCCTTTTTCCATTTTTTTCTTTTTTCCCCCATTCACATTCAGTATTCTCTCCTCCAACTAAAGAGCCAGCTTTATTCCGTCTATCTGGAGAGAAAAAAAAAAAACCCTAAATCATGCAATGGTAGAATGTTTGCTGTTTGACAGAAAGCTATCTTTTTACGTCACGAGAATACCTTACGAAAGGCTGATTTCCTGGCTGGGAACCTTCAGTGCAGTCGATTAAACTTTTCTTAAGATTGTAAGAGAACAGAAAAAAGTCAAATGTAATCCACTACTTTACGTAATGATTTTGTTACTATAGTCTTTTTTCAATATTTTTGTTAAAAATACATGAAGTAAGTACTGGAAAAGCATATTTGCTTAAAGATAAAGAAAAAAAATGCCTGGGATTCTTCTGAATATGATGTGCAACAAAATGTTCGTGATCTTTGTTGACAGATAAAATCGTCTTATTTCAAGTTCAGAAAATCAGCTTTTTATGTCAATAGTCCACCTTTCCTCTCTCTCTCTCTCTCTCTCTCTCTCTCTCTCTCTCTCTCTCTCTCTCTCTCTCTCTCTCTCTAGTATCATCTTTCTTTTATTATTCATCATTCCTTTTCGGTGTTTTCTGGACAACTCAATTTACAAAACAATACATAGTTCATGGAAGCGAGAACATAGGAAAGTATTAAGAGTTAAAATGTGAAGAGGCGATAATATAAGCTAAAACCAGTAAAATCTCGGATGTACAGAAGAGTCGGCGATTTCGTATTACAAAAGGAAAAATCAAATCTTTAATAGAAGATCCCTCTGGAAAATGGATTCTTATATTCCCGGATGAGGACTCTCTCTCTCTCTCTCTCTCTCTCTCTCTCTCTCTCTCTCTCTCTCTCTCTCTCTCTCTCTCATTTGAAGGGTGGCGATAGTGATGTCTTAAAAGGACAGTAATCGGCTTTTTTCGGGCAGATAATTTCATTTTCAGATTCATTATGTTAAGATAATGGGCTTTTTTGGTGTGGACTGAGAGAATTCACGGACTTCGCTTCATTTTTCCGAGTTGTCGTGGACACTTAGCGAAAGGTAACTTAGGTGTAATCTTTAACAGGGAAAGTTTTGTTTAGTAATTTTAAGTACTTTTTTTTTATTTTATGACGTAACGCTTACCCTTTATCCGACATAAAGTCTGTCCATTCAAATAACCATTTAGTGTGTTAGAATCTGTGATTGCTTTGTACTATAGATCCACTCAATGACATCTCACATTCCTTAAGTATGAAAGGAAAAGAAGGAACACGCAAGCGCTCAACCACACACACACACACACTCTTGCGTCGGAAGCTAGGAAAACGGCTGTTTTTGTGCAGTTGTGAGATAGTAAATGCAGTACTGCATTCAGTTGGAAATTTTAACAACTGACAGCGGGATGGTGATGCTTCTCATTCTATATATGAAGCATTTTGATGAGAAACAGTTACTTAGGCTGATCGACAGTGGTAAATTATGTTGATTTCAACAAAATTTTCATTGAAAATAAATTTCTCTTTGTTTAATGGAAACAGAAATTTTCAATAAAAACAAATTTATTTTGTTTCAGTGAAAAATTACATTGACTTCAGGTAAATGACAGATTTCATCTGTGATAGGCCTTCAACAGCAGAAGCTGAAAACAAGATGAGCCTGCCATTCGTATACTGGTTAATAGAGAATGTTACAGCTAATGATCTGTCATATGTACATCATTACTCAGGCCACAGTGTTCAGACTGAACGTCAAATTTTCGCTTTTGGGTAACTTAGGCCTTTGAGAATTGTCAACTTTGAACATAAAGGGGAACAATCCAAGGAAATTAAGAAGAAAAGACGCCAATCTGATCATTCGTCAGAAGTAGTTGTAACCGACAAGAAAAATAGTTCTTCGTTGGAGGGGTGGATAGAGCTGTCGCCTGGCACGCTGTTGGCCCAGCGTTCGACTCTCCTATCGGCTAATGAAGGATTAGAGGAATTTATTTCTGGTGATAGAAATTCATTTCTCGGGATAATGTGGTTCGGGTCCCACAATAAGCTGTAGGTCCCGTTGCTAGGTAACCAGTTGGTTCTTAGCTACGTAAAATAAGTCTAATCCTTCGGGCCATCCCTAGGAAAGCTGTTAATCAGCTCAGTGGTCTGGTTAAACTAAGATATACTTCTTAACAAGAAAAATTTCTTGGGCCTTCCATACCCCTGTTCTGATAGCATGTCAGATTTATTGTATCTGATGTTAATTAAAAAAAACTCATTAGTATCAAAATTCATGGTAAGTAAAGTCACTCAGGCATCGACAGGTACGATGGCATATGGTCCCCAATTCCAAATATGCTGATAAGTTTCATCTTTTGGTTATCACATTTGAAAAACCTGTTGGTCGGTGCTATTCAGGTTCCTGAAATTTTGTAGCAAACTTCACTGGTGCGCATTTTGTGAGGAGTTATCACACGGTTAATCTCTCCTCATTTCCCTTTACTTCTTCTTGCTTCTTCCTAATGAACATCGTATTCTTTGGAAGATTGAATTTCAAGTCAGTGGCCCCGGTGCGCTTGTTCCATAAGAGTAGGTTTCATTTACTGAGTAATAATAATAATAATAATAATAATAATAATAATAATAATAATAATAATAATAAAGTTCCATAGAATAGTTTTCATCTACTGAATAATAATAATAATAATAATAATAATAATAATAATAATAATAATATAATAATAAAAGTATGATATCGTAATGTATTGTGACTGTTTATTCAGTAGTGTAAATCTATTTGTAACGGTAAGGTTAAGGGTGTGATGAATCTCAAAACTCAAACTTCAATTTCTCTGGGTTCTGTCACACAATCTGTGAAGCATGTGATTTACAATTCCCAATATTTTTGACAGATATATCCAATTATTAAAAGGTCGCCAATTACACCGCGATCACGTTTTATTTTCATTCATATATCACGTCAAGACAATTTTTTTTCATGAGAAAATGTCTAAAATAGGATAATTAGGGCTTTAGTAGTCATAATTTAAAAAGGAAACATTTTTTTTTCTTTTAGTTCGAGAAAAGGGAATCGCCACCTAGAAAGGATTTTAATCAATCCCTTCACAGTCGTCCCTTATTCAAGGATGACAGCGCAACCCGAAGCTAATACAAGCCTTTAAGATTTTTTCCCCTTAGGGGGTAACGCCATCAGTGCGCCTCACGCGGTGCACTGTAGGCATTACTTAAGATTCTTTGTAGCGTCCCTTTGGCTCTTAGCTGCATTCCCTTTCGTTCATTTTACTGCACGTCCGTTCATATTCTCCTTCTTATATCTTGCTTTCCACCTTCTCCCGACAATTGTTTCATAGGGCAACTGCGAGATTTTCCTCCTGTTACACCTTTCAAACCTTTTCACTTTCGATTTCTCTTTCAGCGTTGAATGACCTCATAAGTCCCATAGCTTTGCCTTTGGCCCACATTTTTAAAATTTCAATTCCAGCTGAAGAACTTTTCTTATTAATTTTTCGTAAGTTACTATTATATAAATTCATGCCTTAGCATGAAGCGTGCTGCATTTCACTGCCTACGGTAACCTTGCATTTGAAACCGGAATGAATTTCAGAAGTCATTATCAAACATAACTTGAAGATTATGTGTCATCGTATTTATAATTTCAGCAATTGTCTTCTTCCTCCCTTACCTTACATCATCCAAGGGCGAGGAATTCCCTTCGTGCAAAATGCTATGTAAAGACCTGAACATCTAAGGGAGGACCCCTTTTACTCTTATTATATCGTATTTTTGGTCACGGAAAACCTTCTTGTGATTAGGTGACTTCCGGGAAATCAGCGGTGTAAAGAGAAACATCCTTATCATTGCGTGTATTCGAGAAGTATTTTCTTTTCTTAAAGGTTATGGATAGAATTCCAATGTTTTTTAAGTCTTGAGGCTTTGTATTCTTCTATGATGAACAGAATGCAAACGCAAGCCCACACTTACACACACACACTCTTATTATTATTATTATTATTATTATTATTATTATTATTATTATTATTATTATTATTATTATGAACCCTATCCAAACGGAATCCACAGAGACCTTTGACTTGCAATTCAAGCTTCCACAGAATACGGCGTTCATTTGGAAGAATGGAATGGAACATAAAATTTAGGCCAAAGGCCAAGCACTGGGACTTATGAGGTCATTCAGCGATGAAGGGGAAACAGTTGTTAGAAGAGGGTGGAAAGTAATATAGAAGAAAGAAATATAAATGGAGGCACAGTAAAAGGAATAAAATGGGTTGCAGCTAGGGGCCGAAGGGATGCCACAAAGAACCTTTAGTAATGCCTACAATGCACTACGTGAGGTGCTCTTACGGCACTAAACTCTCCCCCTTCGGGGTTATGATAAAGAAGTAACAGAAGGTAACAGGAAATACAGAAAGAAGAGACCAGTTACTAGAAGAAAAAATTAACAAAGTAACTAATAAACAGATGGAAATATAACTAAGTTATTAAAATACGAGGCGAATTGTTTTAGGACAGTAATGCTTTGCATCCGTTCTTGAACTTTTGAAGTTTCAGTCGCACAATATCCTCAGGGAGACAGTTCCACAATCTTAGTCTTCCTTTCAGCGGTGAATGACCTCATAGGTCCCAGCGCTTGGCCTTTGGCCTAAATCTTGCATTCTGATTCAAGTAACATGGAAGGCATATTGCTGTTGTTGTTGTTTATAGTATCTAAAAGTCTTCTGGGTAACTTACGTGTATTCAGCAAAAGAAACCCCTCGTTTCAACGTTCATAACAGAATGAAACAAGAATGTCACCGTTGTAAGAAATATGTATATATTTTTTTGCAAACGCTTCATCAGATGGCCGGCAGTTCCACTTGTTCTCCATTGCGGTCATCAGCAAATGTAGATCTCATTAAGAATTCCTTTTGTTTCATTATAAATTACATAACCTCGAATCCTAAAACTTGTGATACAATTGACTGTCTCGCTAATTGTTCTAATAATACGTAATTACTCCTATTATAAAATTGTACTCTAATTATAGTATAATTTGCTAATGAATATTAAATCGGGTATTTTCAACCGATGAATTTCGGTCGTGACGTCATTCCCGTAATAGCAAGAATAAAGTAGAGGAAGATTCATTATTTTCCAGTGTATTCCTGAACATCATTATATAACAGGTGTATGGGCCCTATGCATTTAACCTTAGCCATTTAATGTTCTGCATGTAAAGAAGAAAGCATGATGAACATTGTCTGAAGTATGAGGAAAATTAATTTATTAAAGCACTGAGGCACGTTCAACCATTCAGTGCTTAAGGCGACAAGAGGGAGTTGGAGTGGTTGGACAGCAGTATGAAAGAAAAGAAGTGGCAACAGGTAAAGTACAAGGTTGAACAAGTAAAAATTGCGCCGAAGAAACTTCGGCGCAATCGGGTTTTCTGTACAGTGTATAATGCTGTATGAAACATTCAGCCACGGCTCATGTAGCCTAACTCTTAGCCGCGGCCTATAAAACTCAGCAAAGGTCCGGTGGTGGCCTCAGCACCATGAAACTCAGTCACGGTCCGGTGGTGGCCTGTGCTGTTGGTACCTATAGCGGTGCCAGAAGTACGATTATGGCTAAATTTAACCTAAAATGTAATAAAAACTACTGAGGCCAGAGGGCTGCAAATTGATATGTTTGATGACTGGAAGGTGAATGATAAACATACCAATTTGCAGCCCTGTAGCCTAAGTAGTTTTTAAGATCTAAGGGCGGACAGAAAAAGCGCCGACGGACAGACAAAGCCATCCCCAGTTTTCTTTTACAGAAAACTAAAAGGGGATGCAGCTAGGGGTCATAAGGACACTGCAAACAACCTTTGGTAATGCCTATAGGGCACCACGAGGCGAATAAAAATGGAATAGAAAGATACAAAACTAAAATTCTATCTCATTAGTGTGTATACTGAGATGTAAGGAATGAAAGTGGCCATTGAAAAAGCACTTATTTTTTTGTATCCTGCTGTAATTTGCCTTTTCTCTCCTATCTGATTTTCTTTCTCATTTCTTTCGTAACCAACTAGGAATGGAACAATTGATATTCAGAAGTCACTCGTTCAAAAAACCATTTAGTTATGCGCACAACGTGAAGCTTTTGAATTGTACTTTGTTGTTTTAAATTTTGCATAACAGAAAGTGTAATCTTGGATAAGCTTCTGCATCAGTAAAATAATTAATTTTTTAACGAGGTTTCCTGTTTTTAAGAACTTGCAATATTCGAGTTTTTCTGACAAAAGGATTTAAAAATTGTCTTAGATTAATGTTTTATTTATTTAAATTGCTACCGGGGTCTAAGCGATGCTAGGCAGGGCGGCCGATCGAGGCTACGGTCTACCCCAACGCCAAATCAAAGTCCTTCAAAAGAAGGCATCGTGCTTACCCCATATGAAAAATGGGAAAAAGCACGTTAAACGAAGAAGAAGAAGATTTCTCTTACCCAGAAAATGGGGAAAACAGGAAGAAGCAGCGTGTTATGTTTACCTCCTTAATTCATTTGGAGAAAATAGTAAAATGAAGACCCTAATTGAATCACGAACCGAAGCCATCCTTAGGAAACTAATTTATCGATTCAGTGCATCAAAGTAGCGCCATGAGAATCTTGGTCACCTGCGCGGGAGAGAGGCAGGTAAATGTACCTACGTGCGTTTCAAGCACACATAGTACCGTATATATATATATATATATATATATATATATATATATATATATATATATATATATATATATATGTATATATATATATATATATATATATATATACTATATATATATATATATATATATATATATATATATATATATATATAATGTCACATACACTGGGACATTTTTATATTCCTAGATACTTAGTTAAAAATGTCATTATTATACACACACACACACACACACACACATATATATATATATATATATATATATATATATATATATATATATATATGTGTGTGTGTGTGTGTGTGTGTGTGTGTGTGTGTGTGTGTGTGTGTGTGTGTGTGTGTGTGGAATGACACAAAGAATTTACTATGCTGGACAAGAGAACGCCCAGCAAGTAATCCCCGTGTGGTCTGAGATGATCAGCATCGGGTGAGGGTCATCCACTCGCCGGAATAGAGAGGGTTAGTCCTTCCTTTAATGAAGGCCACAATGCTCATCATAGGGGTTAGAGGTGGTTAAAGGGGACAGCGCGAACGCACCTTCATTGGAAGCCAATAGGAACTTTGAAGGTGGTCGTATACTTTTTTAGCTCTACTCTCTCTCCTGCTGAGTTTAATGTTGTTTATGGACGGGAAAGGGGTTTTCTTAACCCGTGTCGATTATTCGCCTTACGAACAAGGAATACTAATAAAAGTGTGGGAAAGGAGATTGCCAAGAAAAGTGTAGGCAATGAGAATGCCAGGAAACTGTGGGAAGTGAGAATACCAAGAAAAGTGTGGGAAATGAGAATACCAAAAAACTGTGCGATATGAAAATGCCAAGAAAAGTGTGGTAAATGAGAATACAAAATAAGTGTGGGAAATGGGAAGACCAAGAAAAGTGTGGGAAATGAGAATACCAAGAAAATTGTGGCAAATGAGAATACCAAGAAAAGTGTGGGAAATGAGAATACCAAGAAAAGTGTGGGTAATAAAAATACCAAGAAAAGTGCGGGAAATGAGAATGCCAAGAATAGTGTGGGAAATTATAATACGAAGAAGAGTGTGGGAAATGACGAGAATGTGGTGGATCATAGTAGTCTTACTGAAAATACTTTAAACATGTTCTCTCTCTCTCTCTCTCTCTCTCTCTCTCTCTCTCTCTCTCTCTCTCTCTCTCAACTACGGTGAAGTAAATAGTACTGTTCCCATAAGGGGGGTAATGCCATCAGTGCACATCACGCGGTGTAATGTAGCATTACTTAAGGTTCTTTGGAGTGTCCCTTAGGCCCTTAGATGCAGCCCCTTTCATTCCTTTTACTATACCTCCGTTCATGTTTTTCCTTCCATCTTACTTTCCAAACTCTCCTAGCAATTATTTCGTAGTGAAACCATGAGATTTTCTCCTGTTACACCTTTAAAACCTCCTTTACTTTGAATTTTCCTCTCAGCACTGAATGACCTCAGAGATCCCATAATTTTCCTCTCAGCGTTGAATAAACTCAGAGATCCCATAATTTTCCTCTCAGCACCGAATAACCTCAGAGATCCCAGCTCTTGGCCTGGGACCTAAATCTCATGTTCCATTTCCCAAATAGTACTGAGATATAATGA
>NC_089796.1:69641362-69668862 GCF_040412425.1 Macrobrachium rosenbergii | reverse complement strand
ATGACCACACCATCTGGTAACACCCTTATAAACCTTATCTGCGTCTGTGCATATCCACCAGTCTCACCCCTACAATACTTTTTGTGCCATATATTCTGGGGCTAAAAATTTCTTTTCAAGTACGTACCTTTTGCTTTTTTATTTCATTTGCATGCATCGTGCAGGATGCACATCGTTCAGAGAGTCTGCTTATCCAGTCCATTATTTAGTGTAACATCTCTTCTAGACAATAATTATATTCCTGATGTCTTGGGTATCCCTTAATCATCTCTATTCTTCACCTGTGACTTAACTCATATCACATCCTACAATCATCATTTACATATTCTCTCAGATTCATTTATGATTCAACTACTGTCACTCTTCCAGCATCCAAGTGGACATGCATTGCCCAATCTTCCTGGTATCCATTAATCCTCATACCCGTTATTAAGCCGCAATGTCTTTCAGATTTCTCATTTTCCTAATACTATATAATAATCTTCCTAGTTTCTCTTTACAGTCCCCAATCACTTCTGAATTACGCGCCAAAAAGCAATAACTTAGTTTCATTGAAGACCAGTTTTCCCGTTCACAAATTTGCACTTGAAGTTTTTGTCCTTCCTCTGACTAATGTTGGTCGATGCATAATTATCCCATTCTACATATTCTAACACAATGGAATTTTTCGACAAGCATTAATTATAGTTATAACATCGTTTACGTCCATTTCTCTTCAACTGAAACTTACTTTTGACTCTTTTTACGAATGGATGAGTTGCCATACCTCCAGCCACTCGTCTTTCTTCTCACCATTATATCAGCCAAGTTGATTGACCTTCAGTCTTCTCTAAAGTGCCAAGTAATCTTACAATAAAAAAAAAATTCCCTAACCATTTTTTACATTAAAATTTGCACTTTTAAATACTAAGATTAGGAAACTCCGTCCTTACAACACCCAAATCCCTTACCGAACATCCTTCTACAATTTTCTTTCCATTTTCATTGAGTCCAGAAACTCCATACCTACCGACCACGCCATCTCCTTTGTCAAGTAATTTTGCATTTAGATTAATGTACTACTTGTATACATATATATATATATATATATATATATATATATATATATATATATATATGTATGTATACTTATTAAACGAAAATATATGTCACTGCAGCCTTGAAAATGCAATGGATTATTTCGAAACGTCGTCAGCCAAAAAAAAATATCCTGTTAATTGTTCGTGTGCCTTTCCATCTGCCCTTTTCTCTGTATATTAGGCTTCTGCCTTCATCATCATAATATATATATATATATATATATATATATATATATATATATATATATATATATATATATATATATATATATATATATATATACACGTTGGATACACCAAAAGAATACTGAAAGTGCGAGTGGACTCTCATCATGGCGTTAGCCATAGAACAGGTGTACTTTGAGTAAGAAGGAGTTTTCTAACATTAGGGAACATTCTAAACAATGTAAATCTTGTATTTCCTATGACGATTTTCAAATCTTAGAGGAAGCTGCTGATGAAGCCTCTCTCCATACCCTCGAGTCGTTAACCATCGAACAACTGGTTCCATCTTTGAATAGTCAGTCTTCTTCTGCCCCTCTGATTATAGCTTGAGAGGTTTCTTCGTCCCTTTGGTGCCGTTCTTGGTCACTCAGTTTTCTTTTCCAGAGGCATTAGGTTGGTTCTGACTTTCATGTTTCTGTTCTAATATCTGTATTTTAACATTAATAATTTTACTGAGTTCTGTGCATTGATTTTAGTTGTTGTTACTTTTGTATTTTAGCCCTGATGATGAAGCCTTGCTTTGAAGCGTTGGCTGGAAATAAATTTGAATGTGCATCACCTCCTTTTCGTCCTCGTTATATTTGTTCTATATATATATATATATATATATATATATATATATATATATATATATATATATATGTATATATATGTATATATATGTTTATATATATATATATATAGAGTACATATATATATATATATATATATATATATATATATACAATATATATATATATATATATATATACATATATATATATATACATATATATATATATATATATATATATATATATATATATATATATATATATATATATATACATATATATATATACACATACACACATATACATATGCACACTACAACACTATTCAAGCTCTTCTCTCTGAGCACACTTATTCTTGCTCCTGCTTGCACTCGTCCCCCTTGGCTTCCTGACACTCCAAGTGCTACCTGCTTTCTAGCTCCATTTCTGTCAAACACCTCCAAGCACAATTGCTGTTTGTCTGTCTTGGTCCATAGCATGAGTATTTGCACATAAGAATAATATTTTTGTTTATTTTTTAATAGTCATGTATTTAAGCACTTGCGTACAGTAGGTCCTCTCAAGCACAGAAGCACCTAAGTTTTTTTTTTTACATCAAAGGATGGAAGTCAGTGTTCCGAGTCATTTTACGTAAAAAAATATTTATTACAATTTTTCGCATATTTACAAAAATTACAAATTTCTTGATATGTACAACGATATGCTGTGAACATAAATATACTGTATAGAGTCAACGATTGATATGGGACACATAGCACGGATGCACACAGAACCATATTTACAATGCGAATCGAAAGATAATATAATGATAATAATATTAAAGACGCACATTTGTAAATACATCGAAGCGTTATATTTATTTTTTTTTATACTCTCATTAGCATCAAATATAAAGATAAATGTTCTTGAGGAAATGTGGCTTCATTCCTGCCACTGCTAACAAAATGGACTATCGCTCTGCGTCGAAGCATAGAGTTTTGTGCTAACATTAGCGATCAGAAACATACATTTTGCACATACACTTCTCTGACTATGCTGAATTGATTCAGTTCTCCATTTAAGTATACTCTCATTACCTCACAACAAGATAGAATGACTCATCTATAAAATCTAAATTATAGTAGTATTGTAGTCCGTCAGTGGAGACAATGTACTAATTTTTTTTTCATCACCTGAGCGCGTAAGACTTTCATTGCCATTATAAGTCATTAAAAAAAAAAAACTTAAATTTCATTCTTAGAAAGTACTATAAAACCAGATCTAAAGAAACAAAAAAAGATCACAAACTAATCACATTAAATTGCATTAACTTTTGAAAGAGAAAGTTAATGAACAAAAGCCATGGTTTAAGATTTTGGAAAATAAAAATGAATAACACAGGTAAAGGAATAACATGAGTCAACGCAGACTTACTGAATACTGGGAATAAGCACTAAAGATGACTTGAGGCTTAGGAGAATGTACGCATATTGCATGAAAGCATAACGAATGATAAATCAACCCAGCCTTTCTAGGTCCGTAAAGGGAAGACCCAGAGCTCTCTTTACCTTGATACTCTTAATATCAGTTACTTTCACCCTCAGACGTCAGTTAACAGTTAGGAAGACAAAGGGACAATTAGTTACAGTGTGTTTAGAAGGTGAACTTGGAAGCCATATACAATCAGGGTGGTACCAAACTGGTATTAAAAAAAAAAGAGAGAAAAAAAAAAGAACGATAATGAAATGTTGCTTAATTCGACACTGGAATAACCATGTTTTGTGGTAGGTCGCACAGTTCAATGTATGTGTGATGACATTATATATATATATATATATATATATATATATATATATATATAATATATATATATATATATATATATATATTATATATATATATATTATATATATATATATGTGTATGTATATATATACACACATAATTATATATGTGTGTGTGTATATATACTGTATATATATATATATATATACACATACTATTATATATATGCATACATACATACATACACACGTATATATATAATTAAATAGATATGTGTATATAAATATATATATATATACATATATATATAAAATATGTACGTGTACGCGCGCGCGCACGTAGTCTTAGTGCAAACTAAAATTACGGAAGAATCACCGTTCCCTTTGATATACTCTTTCCAGAATTAAATGAAAATCATAACGCATTGCAACTGCTCAATAAACTTTTTCAGGTGTGAAATATCGGAGACTAATCAGTTTTTTTTCGTTTACACTTAATAAACTCGACTAATTAGAGCATACATTTTGATTTTTACGATTTAGAAAAAAAATGTGCTTAATCAAACTGGCATTTTATCATTTAAACATTTCTGGCGTTAACATTGTTTTTTTTTTTTTAGCAATAACGCTACTGGATATATTCGTTTATACGTCACTGAGAGGAACGAGATAGTTTAGTAGAATTACTTGTAAACAGAATGTACTCCATCAGAGTAGTTTGATTTAACTGTTCATGTTAGAATGTTATTCATTTATATACTGTTGAATCTGCGAACCTCCTTCCATGAATAGTTTTCACTCTTTACTTCGCTCGGTGAAGAGCCGTCCCAAAATATTCTGGACTTAAAACGCGTTTAATCTTTTTTTAACGAAGGTCAGACTCCCTGGGAGGCAAATAAGGCTCTGTATTGAAAGGTTAAGTATATATAATAACCGAAGAATGAGACCAATTGTTGGCTGACCTCGTCAAAATGTGGCTTCCAGTCCACACACTTCGTCTTACCTAAGTTCTATTTTATTTTTCGTAAAAAAACTCGGAACATGAAACTATAAAATCTTTTTAAAGCCTTTAACAAATATATTACGCCATATTCCTAAACACCTCTTATTTTTTCAATATATATATACAGCGAGAGTAATGGTATTGGGGAAACATTTTTTTAATACTGCGATCTCCCATTTCCTGTAAGTTTTGAAATTTTAGTCAGTAATATATAGGAGTATCTCTTGATGTTGATTTCGTAAAGATACAAAGGTTTCGCGAATTGGAATGGCATAAAGAAGTACAAAGTCGAGTCGAGAAATAGTAAATAAAAAAAATAACTCATAATGATTTAAAGAACAACCAAACATGTTTGCAGTTTCCTCGCATTGCATGGAACTTGTAACACACTGCAATTTCACGTGTATGTTCAAACCGAGCGACGTAAAAAGCAATTAATAACCGTTTTGTGATTGTTCACTTTTGTGCCAAATTGACTGCCAGGGGCATTTGGATTTTCCATATTTCATTTTAGATCAACGTTGATGATTCAGCTTCTGGGCACCAGTGATTCAGGGGAAAGTACTTAACCCTTATGCTAGGTTGCATTAAGTACGGTGACTCTTTAACTGAGTCTTAACAAGGTACTGAGACGTCTGAAATTTATATAAAAAAAACACTAGAGTGGATTCTGTAAACTTTAAAAAACACAGATATGATGAAGATGAAATCAAACCTTTTGGATGTGAGACACAAAACTCTAAGTCTACATCGCACCATTGTAGGAACAGTCATCTCTGTAGTCTGTAGAAATGACAACATCTTAATAATATCTCGTCTCTATCCGTCTCAGCCATTCCCAGGAAAGTCCCTTTGTACATCAAGTCTCCCAGTACTCCTCTTGCAAATTTCACGTACATCCTTCATGGCAGGATGGCAGAAGATCCTCCAGGGGTTTCTGAGCATTCGATTCCCTCGCAGGATCGATCCAGCGAGAGCGGAGGATCGCTTCCAGGTTTCCAGCGCTCGCTATTTCCCTTCAGACCTCTCGCGGCGCGAGAGCGTGGGCTCTTCAAATGTCCCTCACAAACAATTATCTCCCCAATCCTCCTTGGCGAGATCGTGTTTATATAAAACTATGACATTGTTTCTAACATGACACGAACACTTGTGGCCGCAAGAGGCCGTTTCTTCTAGAACTACACGTGCGTGGCCAGAGCTCCTTGTATCACCTTGTTTCTCGGGGGCACGATGTACTGGCTGGGATCGGCGGGCAAACCCAGTCTGGGCAAGGTGGACGTGGCATTGCCTCCGGCGATGCCGTTGCTCCGAGTGTTGACGTGGAGGGACAGTGGGATCGAGCCGGAAAAGGCCTTGTAGCTCTGATTGGTCAGTCCGCCAGGGAAGCCGGGCGAGAACCCGTGGCCTCCGTCAGGAGTGGATTCGTGGGTTCCGGTCGCGTCGAAGTCGCTGTAGTTTGGGTAAAACCGGTGTTGGTTTTGGGTGACTATGCTCTGAGGATGGGCGTGCGGAGACCCGGTAAGGCCTCCTCCTCCTCCTCCTCCCACTCTTCCTCCTCCTCCTGCGCCTTCTGCTGCAGAAGAGATGCAGTTACCTAGTGGGCCAGTGTTAGGGGTGGGTAAGCTCCCCGAGGGCGACAGCTTCTTCGAGAGTGGCTGCTGCTGTGACATCGTCAGGCCGTGTTCGGAAAAGCTGTCGTACTGAAGCCCGCCGTTCGCTGTCATGTACCCGTTCTGCCAAAGGAGAGGACAATTTTCAAGTTAATAGAGAACCTGGAAATACGAAAATATTTGGAGATAGTGTAGACTACGTTCAGTAAAAATAGTAGATGAAACAACAAGTATATAGCTATACTAAGGCTACATAATGTTTGCTCGTCTTTTTGTGTTTGCCTCTTTTAATCCTGTGTAATCTTCATTGTAACAAAAACGTAAAGGCATTGTTTCATGTCATCATACTAACAGGGAGCTCACAAAATTCATTTTCTTAACGCAGCACTATAAAATATACCTCAGCGCTTGACATTAATATTTAAAAAGTAGATGAAACATGAACAAATTTCAAAATAATTTTCTATTTGTAGTTCCATGTAAAGTGTCTGAACACGCATCAGCTTTCCTCGATGCGTCCATTTCTCGGGTGTGTTGTAAAAAGTACTGTAATTATATGTATGTATGTATGTATGTATGTATGTATGTATATATGTATATGTATTTATATATATATATATTATATATATATATATATATATATATATATACTTATATATATATATATATACATATATATATATATATACACACATACACACAAAGTATATTCGTTTGGATGAATGCTGTTTATTTTTCCATAGAGCAACAAACTGCCATATTTTTTATTTTAATACAAATAAGATATTGATATTTATCTACGAACGGATATTAGTGTGTTGCAAGGATAGAAAAAAAAGATAGATTATCTCTGTATTTGTGAAATTTATATCCATAAAACGCTTCCTGATGAAACACTACCTTTCATTAATATTGAGGGGCATTCATAAAGTGAATATGGAGAATATGAATGTAGAATGCAGAAAAATAATCATATTACGGATTTCAGAAACTCGCCATTAGACGTTAACTTACATGCAGAAATACATGAATGGTGAAATTACATTTTTAGCTACCCAAGGTATATAGGGCAGAAGGCACCTGTACAGAATGTTTTTTTTTTGTCTTAAAACGAATATCCTATTGCAAATGAGGTCAGAGTAGGTAAAGACGAACAGTAGCAGTATTTAAATGAATGACGTATTGAAGGGATTACAATTCAATTCACGGAATAAGAATATATTTATTGTTTACTACTTAGTTATTTTATTTTTCCTCTTCAATATTATTTTAATATTTCCCAGCAGTTTTACGAGCATTATTTAATACTATAATTGCGTTGCCCTCTCCGAAGGACTTTGCTTGAACATTTTAGGTAATCTGGGGACATGGTAAAGAATTAAGTCTCCGTATCACATAATGCCGCTGCATTTCAGTTTTTCACGCCCCTTCACTCTCCTGTTTTTTTTTTCAATTAGCATTCTCAGAATTGTAGTCGGAATGTCGAACAAGAGGTATCGCCGGACGCTAGGCTACGGCCTCGATCATTAGATTTTTAACTTTTTCTTTTTTATTTTTGCATTCTTTTTTCATTTTAAATTTTTGCATCCTTTTTTCATTTTTTAAATAATTTTGCATCCATTTTTCTATATTTTTAAAAATTTTTGCGTCGCTTTTCATTTAAAAAATTTTCTTCCTTTTTTATATTTTCAAAAATTTTTGCGTCGCTTTTCATTTAAAAAATTTTCTTCCTCCCTTTTTTTTCATGAAAAATTTTGCTTCCTATTTTTCAGCGCTGTCATTTAGAGTCCCGTGTCGTGCACGCTTTTATCGGAGGAGGATAGACGTAGGACGAAAATGTTGTTCAAATTAGCGAAACTTTGACACTTTAAATTTATGGCAGTGAACACATTATATATAGCAAAAATCCATGTTTTATTTTCTGCATTTAAGCAGTGAGATAAAGTGTAACAATAGGTCAGTGTAGATAATAAAATAATAAATGAAAAGGAAGGAGCAGATAAACCCGCCTGGAAAAAGGTGATGAAAAGAAAGGGGGGTTTCTCAGGTGCTGCAATGAGATATACTGTATGTTACTCATGTTGGGAAAGAAATTGATTATTGAATTGAAACTGGGAAAAGAATAAACTCCAAAGGGGAAAGATGAGGACTGACTCTCTCTCTCTCTCTCTCTCTCTCTCTCTCTCTCTCTCGTGATGATAATAATAATAATAATAATAATAATAATAATAATAATAATAATAATAATAATAATAATAATAATAATCTTCAGAGGAGAAATGGAACCCACGTCTGATTTGAAGTAATGATAAATATTATTTGCGTATAGCGGGGAAAGAGAATCATACACTTAAAGAAACAACGTAGAAAAAAAAAAAGGTCTCAAACGCATGAAAATCTGAATGTGATTTTAAATTATAAGAAGTAGTCAACTTTGAAGACAAATTTAACAACTCTGGAAAACGAACACAGACTACAAAACTTTTTGGAACACGAAGTGAGAGCAGAGGGAGAGAAAAAATGAAGAATTCAGTAATCACGAAAAGCAAAGAATGACGAACCAGCTTTGAATATGAAGTAAAAGTAATAAAGGCAACGATAGAGAGGTGTGGAAAATCGAATGTTAGAATAGAATCATACATGAAAGGAAGCGTTTGGCACTACTCAATTATAACGTGGCAATAGATTGAGAAAACATAACAGAAAACCAGAAAATATGTATATATATATATATATATATATATATAATAATAGAAAACTATATAGGATAATATATTAAAATAGGATATATATATATATATATATATATATATATATATATATATATATATATAGAGTATATATATATATATATATATATATATATATATATATATATATATATATATATATATATATATATATATAAAGTATAGAAGCCAGACAAAAAATTAATTCAAGACCAGGCATAAAAATCTAAATATATTTGGTACAAACGAGCGTAACATGCAATGATGTATGACTGACAGGCGCACAGCAAAAAAGCGAGACAGGAGAAGAGTAACGTGCAGCACGCAAGCAAAGTATCAAAGAAGTAAATTGTTCCACGCTTTCAAAGCGAGAGAGAGAGAGAGAGAGAGAGAGAGAGAGAGAGAGAGAGAGAGGTTATGGATCTGTTATGAATAGGCTGGACAGTGGCATGAAATGGAAAAGAAATAAATTGCCAATGAGGCATTTTCGAATCCTGTTGAAATGAAAGGAAGTTAGGTAGGATTTTTTCACAGTAATTTGTAAATGTACTTCGGTATTGTTTGGTTGAGATATGAATAAATTCTATACGGAGTAAATCGCAGGTCATAGCATATAAAAAAATATAGGTGGAATAATACTTAAGTTAATGAGTAGTTTGTAATCTAGTGTTTAAACATATTTTTTTTTTATATTGTTAAAAAAAAAAACCGCTCCTTGTTTTGGAAGGTACAGTTGGGTAAATAACATGGAAAATGGCAACGTCTGGAGCAAGGCCAAGAGAGAAATGGTCTACCCAGCTGGGCGGAGTCGCCTCTCACCTGGGGTGACTACGTAGGCGATGACGTATCTTAGAGGTACCTGCTCATTACGGCAATTCACCTGCTGACGCAATAAGGAGGTAGAGAAAGCTCCGCCTGCATGGAGGATTTAGGGGGAAGTGAGCAGACCTTCTCTTTCTCTTGGCCTTGGTCTGGAGGTTAGGCTGTCCTTTGTGTGGGCAGCTATGAGCGAGCCCTGAGTCATATTTTTTGAAAATCAAGTTGTCCTTCATACTCACTCGTCTGATGGCCATATCTGCAGACTCACAATTTTTGCGTAAGAGCTGTCAACTTTTCTGGAAAGATGTTAGAGTTCTGGAGGCTAAGCTGACTTCGGACTCACCATTTTGAAGGGCATGGCTCTGAACATGACTGGAAAGAAGTAAGAGCTTCTGGAGGCTAAGCTGACTTTCGTACTCACCATTTTGACAGGCACGGCTCTGAACACGACTGGAAAGATGTAAGAGTTTCCACAGTCCAGGAAATCCTTTGTACTCACCATTTTCAAAAGAAGCTCAGTGAGCGTTTCTGGAAGGATGTAACGAGTTTTCTTTTGTAGGCCAAGATGTCCTTCGTACTCACCATCTTTATGGGCAAAGCTATGAACGTGCCTGGAGAGATGTAAGAGATTCCAGAGTCCAGGAAATCCTTTGTACTTACCATTTTGATGGGAACCCCAGTGAAAATTTCTTGAAAGATGTAACGGTTTTTTGAAGGCCAAGATGTCCATCATACTCAGTATCTTAACAGGCACAGCTTTGAACGTGTCTGGAGAGATGTAAGAGTTTCCAGAGTCCAGGAAACCCTTTATACTCACCATTTTCACAGGACCTCGGTGTCTGTTTCTAGAAATATGCAAGAGTTTTTTTGAAGGCCAAGGTGTCCTTCATACTCACCATCTTGATGGGCACATCTGTGAACGTGCCTGGAGAGATTTAAGAATTCCCAGAGCCTAGGAAATCCTTTGTACTCACCATTTTGATGGGAACCTCTGTGAACGTTTCTGGAAAGATGTAAGAGTTTTTTTTTTTTTTTGGATGCTAGGATATCTTTCAGACTCACCATCTTGACAGGCACAGCTGTGAACATGACTGGAAAGATGTAAGAGTTTCCAGTGTCCAGGAAATCCATTGTACTCACCATTTTGAGAGGAATCTCAGTGAACCTTTCTGGAAAGATGTAAGAGTTTCCAAAGTCCAGGAAATCCTTTAAACTCATCATTTTGACGTAACCTCAGTGAATATTCCTGGAAAAAATGTAAGTGGTTTTGGAGGCCAGGATATCCTCCATACTCACCATTTTGACAGGCACAGCCGAGAACGTGTCTGGAAAGATGTAAGAGTTTCTGGAGGCCATGTAGTTATGGGTAGAGTCTCGATCAATCTCCTTCTCCCAGCAGTCCAGGACGGTCTCTTTGTTGCTCATGGATGATCCAGTTCGCTGGTCCATATCTACCTGTTCCGGGTAAACCAGAATGTTGGACACTTGTTAAGACAACTGGAAATATCGTAGTGTTCTCCATAATCCTTTTCGATTAGGCTAAAACCTCTCTCTGTTTGTTTCTATTACTCTCTACCGTTTTCTCTTTGTGGATTTAAAGTCCATACTTTATTTATGGATTGCGTTCAAAAGTTCTAATATGTTAATTTTGAATTAGTGACTTTATAGCTGTTGTTGATCAGAATCCATAATCAATAAGTAAGATATTTTTAATGATATTACTCATATATATATATATATATATATATATATATATATATATATATATATATATATATATATATATATATATATATATATATGTATGTATGTGTGTGTATAAAATGATTGTGACAGCTACTTCGCCCAGTAGTGAAGAGTGGTAGGGGCAAATAAGGACAATAGTGACAGCCATTAATCCTTTGCTGAATTAAGGAAGACGCCCATGTCCACGTACGATTAAGATACAAGACACGAAAAACACACCTTAAGATCAGAGTCACACGATGAATTCTGGTCGTTCATTTGCAGGGCGACTGACTTTCTCCACCAGTGCTTGGGATTTTGAATCTGTCAGTTGAGAGGTGAAATAGATTTATGAAAATATGGTATGTATATATACATTTATATATATATATATATATATATATAATATATATATATATATATATATATATATATATGTATATACATGTATTATATATATATATATATATATATATATATATACTGTATATATATATATATATATATATATATATTATATATATATATATATATATATATATATATATATATATATATATATATATATATATATATATATATATATATATATATATATATACTGTATATATACATATATATTTATATATACATATATATATATATATATATATACATATATATATATATATATATATATATATATATATATATATATATATATATATATATATATATATATAGTATATACAGTATATATGTAGTATACCTAAAAGGTAATTGTACAAATAAGCGTGTTTTTAGATGCACATTTGTATAACGTACAGTCACGCAGACCCATGCCAAGGTGTAGAGTATAAATTTATATGCTCCCACTTTTTTTGCATACACATTCTAACAAACTTAAAAAGCTAAGTTTTTCCACACAAGCTTAAAACGCTATGCTTTTTTTCACGCAAACTTAAAAAGCTATGCTTTTTTCACACAAACTTGAAAAGCTATGACTTTTTTTTCACATTATTGGTGAATATCAATGTAAAGGATTATTTTTACGTAACGTTTATTTTTCCAAGCAAGCACTATTCATAAAATTTAGTGTCTCACACCAGAATAAATATTTAAAAAGACAGAAATAAAAGAAAGACAAAAAAATAAAAATAAAAATTCCACAGTATCGGTGAATGTCATTATAAGGAATTATTTTCACGTGTTTGGTTTTTCCGATTAGTCACCTTAAATAAATTATATCTATAAACAACATCGCCATCTCTCATACCAGAATAAATATATGAAAAAGACACAATAAATCTAAGAAAAGATAAACAATAAAAAAAATTTTCACATTATTATTTTCACGTGTTTATATTTTTTTTTCCACAGTCACCATACATAAAATATATTTATAAAACAACATCGCCGTCTCTCACACCAGAGTAAACATTTGAAAAAGACACGGAAATAAATCTAAAAGATAAAAAAATAAAATGAAATAATTTCCACAGAATTATTTTCACGTCTTTTTTTTTTCAAGCAATCACCCTACATAAAATATATTTATAAAACAACACTGCCGTCTCTCACACCAGAGTAAATATTTGAAAAAAGACACTGAAAAAAATCTAAGAAATAAAAGGGCGAAAAAAAAGAAGAAGAAAAAAGAGATCTCGCAAGTGCGAAACTGGGTCACCACCAACCAACATTACCTTTGTGGCGCTTAGCAGACCGTTTGCCGCACATAATAATCATAATTACGAGGAACACCAGCGCCGCTCCCCCGAGCACGCCACAGACCAGCATGAGGACAGGCAGCGTCTCTGTGAATCAAAGACATTGAAATTACGGGTCTGGGAGACAAAAAAACAATATAGGAATAAATCCACTGCTCTGCTGCGCCGTGGCAGGGGCGACGTGCTGGCTGTTGAAGGTAATATGCAGGTACAAAATTCAGAAATACAGAAATAAAAGAACTCCGGATATGACAAATACAGTGCCAGGAGAATCTTCAAGGGAGGACGATTCGTCCCCTTTGTCGAAATTTTCTTTTGTAATTGCGTTCGTACGTTAACCCGGCGAACTTGGCCGAGATGTTTCTTTTTATTATTATTATTATTATTATTATTATTATTATTATTATTATTATTAGTGTTTCATGTAACGTAAAGGAACGTTGAGGTCCCTGGAAGGTCGACCCCCGGACGAGAAATAATGCTTTTGTGATACGGAAGTTGAATGAATTATTCAACATTAAACAAATGAACGACGCATTCACATATGAAAGGTAAATGAATTTATGAATGATGTGGAAAACTCGCTTCGAATTCCCGAAAGGCACTTCATATATGTAATAAATTTAACTGCGAGCAACGCACATAAAAGCTACGAAGAAAAGATGAATAACTTGCATTTGCAAAATGTACAAGCAGCGCGGTGTAAAGAAAATGTTCTCATTGATTAGTATAATGACCAAGCGATCGATGCAGTCATTGAGCTCTCTCTCTCTCTCTCTCTCTCTCTCTCTCTCTCTCTCATGCCGAACTTTTATGTTGAATTGCAACAGCAATAAGCTTTTAATCCTTCATACATTATAAAATCTACATGTGGAGAGAGAAAGAGAGAGAGAAAAAAACTAGGGACTCGCTTTTGGATATCCGTGCACCATCCAGTCACCAAAAAAAAAAAAAAAAAAAAAAAACAACTGGTGCATGTCAACAAAGGCTATGAAAATTATCATCGGATTATTTTCGTAGTGGAAGAATAACATGCACGATGATGTGTGTAACGGTGCTTGTGTATGTAGGCTATGTGTGTGTGTGTCTCAGTCAGTCAGGCCAGTTATCGTTCAGTGTTTTAACATTTTCGCTCTTCTAACAAAGCGAATTGACTGCTTTGATAAGAAAATCGGACAAACAAGGCCGAACAAACCTTGAGGCAAAAAATGAAAAATGAAATCCTCAAAGGATAATTTCCTCTGGCATACTTATCACAAATAAGAAGAAAAGCAACGTGCGTGAAAGAGAGCAATGGAACCGACCATTTAGGCAAACCAGAAAAATCCCCGCGAATTTCCTCTAATGCGCAGATAAGCTTCCGTAACACCCACGAGGAATTCCATTTTTCATTGCTTGCCCTTTGTTGACGAGCGCTGATAACAATACGCTGTGCGTCTGATTATGATACACTGCAGCACAGCGCATTTCATTATGATACCTTCTGTTTACAGCGCACAACTTGTTTAATTATGGCGGGCTTTGGTCGTAACACACACACACACACACGCAGAACTTTCAGTTATGATACCTACTGTTTACAGAACCAGTAGGTTTGACTGATGCGCACTCATTACAGTATACACCATTTCTGAGTATAGTGTAGTCTGTAGGAATGGTACAGTTTTGTTTATAAGGATGCGTTATCGTCACAGCAAGGAGGGTGATTGATCGTGATGTTGCATGGTTGCAAGACAGGACGCTCTCTGCGTGTGGTACTCATCACGTTTGATGTCTATGCTTTCTGGTTACCATACACAGTCGTGTGATTATGATCGCTCAGTTCACCGTACGTCTTGATGTATAAATAGACTCGCACTTCATCATAATACTGGTTACAACGCAAAGTGTAGTGGGTTATGAGTGATTCTGGTTCCAGTTAGTTTTAAGTTTCTGAAAAAAGAAAACTACTGAGGCGGCTATTTGTCTGTCCATCCGCACTTTTTCTGTCCGCCTTCAGAGCTTAAAAATTACTAAGGCTAGAGGGCTGCAAATTGGTATGTTGATCATCCACCCTCCATTCATCAAACAGCAAATCGCAGCCATCTAGCCTCAGTAGTTTTTATTTTGTTTAAGCTTTAAGTTAGCCATGATCGTGCTGTAGGTGCCATCAACACAGGCCACCACCGGGCCGTGGCTGAAAGTTTCATGGGCCGCGGCTGAGAGTTTCATGGGCCGTGGCTGAGAGTTTCATACAGCATTATACTCTGTATAAAAAACTCGATTGCACCGAAGAAAGGCGCATTTTTTACTTGTTTGTATTTGAGTATGATGCAAGTCGTCCACACAATATAATCAAAATTCATTGTGGTATACACAGGATGCATTGCAATGTGTGTGTATAGTATACACTTTACCCATTTTGAAACACTTTCCTCTTATCAGTGCCTAGTCGATAAGCTACACTACGTTTACAACAAATGATTTGAATATTACCACAGCCGTCTACAGCAAAAACTCATCTACAGCTCAAAGCATTTGATAAGGATACTCTGTATGCTATACAAAGCATACTTAAAAGTGATATACTGTAACCATGACAGCGCATTTTATTATGAACTTTGTTATGATGTTGTCAACTCAAAACGCACCTGATTCTGATGCACTCCGATTGCAATACTGTGATAGTTTTCATTACAACGAGTTTTTTCTTCTTATGTAATGTTTACAATACATGATATATTTGGTTAGGATAAATTCTGAATGTAATGTATTTCATGTATAAATATAGCAAACTCTTAATGCAGTGTGTATCACATTTGGTTAAGATAAACTCTGATTGCAGTGCACCTGATATTTGATTATGATAAAAATATTGCAATGCATATCACCTTTCCTTATGATAACTCTGTTTGCAGTGCACCTCTCGTTTGATTCAACTTTGGTTGCATTGCACTTTATATCTGATTATGGTAGATTCTGACATCAGTGCACCTCACGTTTGATCATGATTAAGTCTGATTTATGTTTGAATATGATAACCTCTGATTGCAATGCACCTCACATTTGATTATGATTAAATCTTATTGCAGTGCACTTCGCATTTGAATATGATAAACTCTGACCGCAATGCACCACACGTCTATTTGTGATTAAATCTTATTGCAGTGCACCTCACATTTGAATATGATAAATTCTGATTGCAATGCACCTCACGTTTGATATGATTCAGTCTGATCGCAATGAACTTCACGTTTGATATGATTCAGTCTGATCGCAATGAACTTCACGTTTGATATGATTCAGTCTGATCGCAATGAACTTCACGTTTGATATGATTCAGTCTGATCGCAATGAACTTCTCGTTTGATATGACAGTTTGATATGAATTCGATATGATTCTGATGAACTTCACGTTTGATATGATTCAGCACTTACATTTGGAGTATAATCGCAAAACTCTGATTGATTCAGTCATCTCACGTTTGATTTTGATTAAGTATGATCGCAATGCACTTCACTTTTAAATATGATAACGTTTGATATGATTTGACTGCACCGTCGATATGATGCTTGACTGAACTTCACCTTGATATGTTCTTTCATTGAACTTCACTTTGTTTATGATAAATTCTGATTGCAGTGCACTTCACGTGTGATTATGATAAATTGATTGTAGTGCATTCCACGTTTCATGAAAATTTGGTTGCATTACACTTCACGTGTGAATATGTTAGATTCTGATTGCAATGTACTTCACGTCTGATCATGATAAAGTCTGAAAGTTTGAGTATGATAAATTGGTCACAGTGCTTAGCTCTTTGTATAGCAAATTGGTGTGCTGTTCACAGTCCAATTGATTACGGAGCACTCTGGTTCCATATAGTTCGCATTTGAATATGATATGCTGTTGACAAGACATGTCATTTAATTATTTCACATTCCAGTTAACGTACACTGCACATATTACTGGAATGGACTCCAAATTCGTTGCACATTGCGGTGGTTTTGTTGTTGAAGGCAAGGAACGTGTTTTTATGGGACCTGCGGCAAACACTGATTCCTCGGGCGTTTCTGTGCCTAAAAGGGCGCTCGCTTTTCAGCGCAGGATGAACTTTTTATTTTTCAGTAGAGGTCAAACACGGTAGCTTTTTGTAGGGCAGCACAACGTGCGTATTAAAAAATAACATTGAGAGAGAAGTATTTCTCTCTCTCTCTCTCTCTCTCTCTCTCTCTCTCTCTCTCTCCATTCAAAGCCTTGCTGCTAATAACTTTCCGGGAATGCCACGGGAAAAATTATGTCGTAAAAATAAAAGGGGGACCCAAGATCGCCCTTTGGAATCGCACCTAAACAAATATTAGTAAACAAAACATTAGCGTCTCACTAATAGTGGTCAAAAGCCGGATTCCCCTTCGGCTCCCCGCAACCACGGAGGAGGAGAGGAGGAGGACGACCCGGCTCCGGAGGAAGAAACCGAAACTGAAAAGAAAAAGGAAGGAAAGTCGCGTGGGGGGGCGGGGATGGGGGGTTGGGGAGAAGAAGAACTGCGAGGGGGGAAAAATGGGAAACTGGGAAGTTATCCTGCTCCGCTTTTTTAATGGCCCGATAAATCTGCATAGCGGAAAAATGAGACAAAGCGCACAAAAGACATTTCTCGAGAATAAAGAGAGACTGAATGGAAGAGAGACTTTCTTAATTGCCCCAGCTTTGTTTTCGCTAAACAATGGTTTTCCTTCCATAGATTCTCTCCCATTCCATTCAAAGGGAAGTCTGCGACGATGACGATGATGATGATGATGATGATGAAGAAGGAGAGTAAAAAGAATACAAGGACGAAGAAGAAGAACGCCGTGATGATGAAAACAAAAGAAGGAAGGGGGAAAGAGAAAATGGTTTTGCTTATGCACATTTTTAACTGTTACCTCCTTATATTGATTTGCATCGCCAAGTCTCGCAGTAATCTTGATGAACGGGGAATAGAAAGAGTTCGTGCATGCATAGTTATTTTTTGTTAATTTCCTCAACGAAAAGTTTGCTCCTTAATCATAATTTTTGTATGGAAATTTTCGCATTTTTTATTATCTGTACTTAATCTGCAATTGCTCCTTACGTTGGCTCACATAAAGCTGAGAGACGCTATTCTTAGATAATTGTATTCTTAAAGAAACGTGTTTTTACCGAAGGGAAAATATTTGCCTTTTGAAACTGACTATTCTGAAATCACGATAGCGTTTTATTTGAAACTGAGCTGTAGAAAATATTATAAAACTGCATCGACATCATTCCATCAGCATTGCAAATTTCACATGAGTGATAGTAATTGTTATGGTAACATATCCTGTACGAAAACAACTGCAATTATAATTATGATTGTCATTATCTTTAAAACCATAATTTTCCAGTTATTTAGAACTTTCAGGATAATACTGAAAATATTTTTATATGGCTCCGTTTACCGTCGTGGTTGAATTATGTTATCTAATTGATACTGAAGTTAAGGTCCCAAACACTATTAAAACCAACAATTATAGTTATACACTAGAATGGGCCTGCAAATATCTTCTAAATTTAAGAGATAAGAATGGTTCTGACGGAATTATTTATCACAGGTTAATATAGTAGGACGTAAAAATCTACGCTTTCAGAAACTTCCCATCCTGAGGGACGGAAGTGTAGAATATATTCCTAAGGAAAAATAATAATAATAATAATTATATGGCTGCAAAGCACAACTGCAAAAGGAAAAATATTTTATCGGCTATTTGAGTTTCTTAGTCCGCACTGGCCTGGGTATGAGGTGTAAATAATGGAAGCTTTCTTGCTAGCAATGATGGTAACTGATAGTAATCGTGTAAGGAATAAGACCTTCGCAATTTGCATTGCTCTGTAATGATAACGAAAACAACGTGACATTTTTTGAAATATATAAGGAAACAACTGCTGTATAAATGTATTAAAAACCTTGCAACTGAATTGTTTTGAATGAACGACTGCATAGCATATCCGTGCCTTCACGTTCGGTACTCACTCGTCTCCTTGAGGAACACCTCGACGCCATCCGACCCATACTCGTTGTGGACGGAGAAGTTATAGGCTCCGAAGTCTGTGGCCGTGGCGTCGTGGATGAAGAGTGTGTGCCTTATGCCCCTGCTGGTAATCTCTTGGGTGACCTCGAAACGCTTTTCCTCTGAAAGAACGTAAAAGAGAAGATGAATGAAGGGGCTTAAAAAAAGAGAATAAATGATAAGGACATACATGAGAGGATAACTGATATGCTAGTATTTGCGTGACTCCGAAACGCTTTAACTCTGAAAGAACATAAAAGAGAGGACGAATGATAGGACGTAAAAAAAGAGGATGGATAATACAGTAAGTACACACAAGAGAGAATAAATGATAGGTTGATGTGTACCATTTCCTAGTGTTTGGGTGGCTTCCAACCACTTTTCATTTGTAAGTGCATAAAAGAGAAGATGATTGATAGGGTGACGTGCACCAGATACCAATGTCTAAGTGATTCCGAAAGCCTTTCGCTTTAAAAGGACATAAAAAGAGTGGGTGATTGACAGGTTGATTTATACTAGATGTTGGCATGTGGCTGACTTCGAGAAGCTTTAACTCCGAATAGGGCATGAAAGGAAAGATGATTTTTTAGCTGATTCGTCTTGAAAGGCATAAAGAACGTAGGGGGAGGGGTTACTGCCGTCAGTGCACCTCATGCGGTGCGCCGTAGGCATATTACTCAAGGTTCTTTGCGGCGTCCCTTCGGCCCCTGACTGCAACCCCTTTCATTCCTTTCACTTTACCTCCGTTCATAATCACTTTTTTCCATCTTTCTTTCCACCCTCTCCTAAAAATTGTTTCATAGGGCAACTGCGAGGTTTTCCTCCTGTTACACCTTTCAAACCTTTTTACTGTCAGTATCAGTTTCAGCGCTGAAATGACCTCACTGGTCGCAGCGCTTGGCCTTTTGGCCTAAATCCTACATTCTAATCTATTCTTGAAAGGCATAAAAGAAAGAACAACTGATATATATATTCATGACATATCACAGTGTCATAACAACAAAGGTCATCTGAAAATGCGTGAAAGAGAGGTCAGTAGGTTGGTTGCTTGATCTGCTACAACAACAGATGTCGTACGAAGTCAGTAATGTGTAAAGGTATGTAAGACAGAATTGATATTTCATTGTTTTAAGCCATACTGTAACGTTACAACAAGAAGAAAAAAAAGTCATCAGAAAACGCATACTACTAGTTAGGTTGGCTGGTAGACTAATTTATATCATATTCTGGCGTAACAGAAAGGGTGGTCATCGACGCTAAATACAAATAAATGCTCCAAAAAACAATATAATTAATTGAAAAACACTTCCCAGTCATAGAATATCTTTCAGTCAGTCTCACGTGGTAAACTCATAAAATCGTATAAAAACCGTCAAAATGAAGAATGTCCGTTCCAAATGAGAGAGAATATATATATATATATATATATATATATATATATATATATGTATATATATATATATATATATATATATATATACACACAGTATGTATATATATATATATATATATATATATATATATATATATCTATATATATATATATATATATATACACACATACACAAACATATATATATCATGTGAAGAAGACCAACCAGCTACGTCATTAAATTCTCAAACCTCGCTGGAGTATAATAATTAATTCCAAAAGCGAAGGTAAACAGCATGGTGTGCTTATGTTGGATACAGAATGAATGGAGAGATGATTCGCTCATTATCTTTCGTGTTTGCTTGTTTTATTTATTTTCGTTTGTACCTTTCCCTCTCTGTTTGTCGCTTTGTCAAGAGTGTTTTTTTTTTGTTTTTTCTTGCCCGTTTGTGATTCGTTCTATTCATATGTGAGTAGTTGAATGGAGACAGCGGTTATAATGTGGCGATTGTCACGTCAGTGTTAAAGGAACAAAACTTTTTATAATTTTTCTTCATTGCTTCAGAATCCAAGTCTGTCTCTCTCTCTCTCTCTCTCTCTCTCTCTCTCTCTCTCTCTCTCTCTCTCTCTCTCTCTCTCTCTCTCTCTCTTTGAACAACCTAGATGTTGTAACGCCAATCTTGATAGACATAACCAATCAATCATTACCATTTTCTTTATATATTATGGAATGTTGATCTCTCTCTCTCTCTCTCTCTCTCACACACACAGAGGAGATAATTACCATTTTCTTTATATACTATGAAATGTTGCTTTCTCTCTCTCTCTCTCTCTCTCTCTCTCTCTCTCTCTCTCACACACACACACACACACACACACACACAGAGGAGATCATTATAATTTTCTTTGTGAAAAATGAATGTGGGTCTGTGCTATTGAAGAATATTAATCTGCGACTCCCATCCGCCTCTGCATTATAAATATGAAAATAATAAAGACTAACTCGAAAATCAAATAATTTCAGATAGGTGAAAGAAATATCTTCCTCTCATTTCTCTTCCTTCGTCATCTTCGCAGTTACTTCGTCGTTATCTGCTTTTATTTCCTCCTCCTCCTCCTCCTCCTCCTCCTCCTCCTCCTCCTCCATCGGTAGTGTAAAGAAAAGGACTAATTATGGTGCAGACTCTCGCCCAGGAAAGGAGAGGCGAGCGATGTTCTTCTCCGGGAAGAAGCAAAGTGGTAGTGGTGGTGGGAGGATTGGTGGGGCTTGGGGGTGGGGAGAAGGGAGGAGAGGGGTTAAGGAGAGGGGAGGGGAGTTGTTGCGGTAACGAGGGGAGATTTGTACAAGTCTTCCAAAAGAGAAGATAAAAAAAAACCAGAGATGTTTTCTGTTGCGATAATGCCAGGAGAGGTAGCGAACACACACACACACACACACACACACACACACACACACACACACACACATACATACACACACTGACAGATCTGTAGGTGGTAGGAAATGATGAATAAATCCAGCGTTTATTTTTCTTGTATCGTTGGGGGGGAGGGGGGGGCAGTTGAGAAGGTGGCTCTTGAATGAAAGATTGAGGCAGGGTGAATTATTAAGATTTTATTCCTCAATAGTAAAAATTTTTTTATCTCTCTCTCTCTCTCTCTCTCTCTCTCTCTCTCTCTCTCTCTCTCTCTCTCTCTCAGTTGATCATTAACCTCTTACAAGATAAAAATATCATGCTTCTCTCTCTCTCTCTCTCTCTCTCTCTCTCTCAGTTGATCATTAACCTCTTACAAGGTAAAAATATCATGCTTCTCTCTCTCTCTCTCTCTCTCTCTCTCTCTCTCTCTCTCTCTCTCTCTCTCTCTCTCTCTCTCTCAGGACTCGGTAGTGAGAAGTTTCGCCGATGACACAAGAATAAGTAGAGAAATTACTTGTGATGAAGATAGGAACTCGCTACAAAGAGACCTAAACAAAAAATATATAAATGGGCAGAGGTAAATAGGATGGTATTGTTGCTCTGGTAAATTTGAATCAATAAACTATGGTGATAAAGAAGGAATGCTATATGCATAAAGGATCTAATAACAAGACAATCACAAATAAGGAAGCAGTTAAAGACCTTGGTGTGATGCTGAATAGGAATATGTTATGCAATGATCAAATAGCAATACTATTGGCAAAATGCAAAGCAAAAATGGGAATGTTGTTCCGGCACTTCAAAACAAGAAAAGCCGAACACATGATTATGCTTTATAAACCGTACGCACGTAGTCCACTTGAATATTGCAATATAATATGGTACCCACGCTACCAAAAGGATATTGCACAAATAGAAGAGTGGTACAAAGGTCCTTTACAGCTAGAATAAAAGAAGTTAGGACCTTGACTACTGGGAAAGACTACAATTCTTAAATTTATAGTCCTGAAAGGAGAAGGGAACGCTACATGATAATCCAGGCATGGAAACAGATACAAGGAATTACCGAAAACATCATGGAGCTAAAAATATCAGAAAGAGCAGGCAGAGGTAGGTTAATAGTGCCCAAAACTATACCAGGAAAACTAAGGAAAGCACACAGGACATTAATCCACCACGCACCAGCATCGATAATGCAGCGTCTATTCAATGCGCTGCCAGCTCATCTGAGGAACATATCAGGACTCTTCAGGAGTGAGCGTAGATGTGTTTAATTATAAGCTCGACAAATATTTAAGATGCATCCCAGACCATCCAAGATTGGAAGATGCAAAATATACCGGAAGATGCATTAACAATTCTCTGGTAGACATCAGAGGTGCCTCACACTGAGGGACCTGGGGCAACCCGAACGAACTGTAAGGTCCGTAAGGTAAGGTTGCTCACTAACATCTTATAAAGACGAAAATTCCATGTCTCTCTCTCTCTCTCTCTCTCTCTCTCTCTCTCTCTCTCTCTCTCTCTCTCAGTTGATCATTAACATCTTGTAAAGACGAAAATGTCATGCTTCTCTCTCTCTCTCTCTCTCAGTTGATCATTAACATCTTGTAATAAAGACGAAAATGCCATGCTTCTCTCTCTCTCTCTCTCTCTCTCTCTCTCTCTCTCTCTCTCTCTCTCTCTCTCTCTCTCTCTCACACACATACACACACACACTTAATGTGTGAACCACATAACCCTTGTGTAGATAATGATAACCCAATACTGCATGCTCTGACCAGATGTATAATATGCATACAGGCATTCGAAATTTCTCATGGCACGGAGGCAGCGTTTGTGAAACTTTGAAAAATGAAAGCGATTTTCCTGAGAAACCATGCCTTGAGAAACCGTCTTACCAGGAAAATCCAAACAAGCATTTGCGGCACTTCAAGAAATGATCGGAATTAGGAGGAAAGCCTTTCACTTATGAAATAAAGGCGGCGGAAAAATATGCGCGTATGCTGTTGATAATGAGGTAACTTGGTTATACCTGGGTAAATGTAACGTTTGCCCTAACCTAGAAGAAATGAACCTTTCAACGTTTCGTAAATGTTGCAGAGTTACTCGGAACGGGGCCAAGTGCCCCTTACTAAAATCTTAACGGAATCAAGAGCCAAAATTCCTTTACTAATATCTTAACGGAAAGAACTATTATAGTTATGGTATAGGCCTAAATGATTTTTTTTTTTTTTTGTACGCAAAGTCCGGTAATAGCTGCAGTTGAACCAATTGGTTTTTGCTCATAAAAGCGCTGACGGTCGAATTAAATAACGTGTCCTATTTTGACTAGCGTAAGATTGAAGTTAACTATTGAAAACCAGCAATTTGTCTAAAGTTGTATAGTATTAAGCCATAAAAGGATTGAAAATAACGATTTGGAACGTATACATTTTTATGAAAATTTTAGTACATCGGATAAACGATACGATGAAAACCTGATAAGTATATAATTTCTGTGCAAAGTAATGTATATTATTATGCAAAATAATATACATCGAGTTCCTGACATAAAAATCAAGGTGATTCGCGAAACATTACCAGTGAGAAAAATTCAGAGCAGGCCAATAGAATAAGAGTTGAATCAAAGTAACAAGTAAAAAATGCGCCAAAGTTTCCTCAGCGCAATCGAGTTTTCTGTATAGCGTGTAATCAAGGCCATCGCAAATAGCTCTATCTTTCGATGGTCTCCGTGTAATGCTGTATGAGCCTTGGTCCATGAAACCTTAACCACGGCCCGGTGGTGGCCTATCCTATATCGTTGCCAGTAGCACGATTATGGCTAACTTTAACCTTAAATAAAATCAAAACTACTGAGGCAAGAGGGCTGCAATTTGGTATGTTTCATGACTGGAGGGTGGATGATCAACATACCAATTTACAGTCCTCTAGCCTCACTAGTTTTTAAGATCTGAGGGCGGACAGTAAAAAATGAGGACACAAAAAAGTTTGGACAGGATAAAGTGCGGACGGACAGACAAAGCCGGCACAATAGTTTCCTTTTATAGAAAACTAAAAAGTCACTAATAACTTGAAATATCATGCCATTAAACACCGTATATTGGTAAATAGTCCAGAGACCAGAAGTCCTCACCAGACCTGATACTCCCATTAACTGCTTTCCGTTTATAATCGAGGTCAACTTAATCTAAACTAGTCAACCCAGAGTTGAAGAGCAGCTGTAAGGAGAGGCTTGCGTAGCTGCCTTTGGGTGGCTCCATGCACCCAAAAGAAAGTATTATTTTCGTGTTCATTAAGATAATGAATGCTTGTTGGAGGCATAACAGTGACAATAAACACTGCAAAGCAAATGAGGAGTTAGAGGCCAACGACCTTTCTTGGGACAGGCGAAGAAGATCCCCAGGAATCAAGATTAGTTCGCCTGAAAGAAGTTATGGTGATGAATAAAGGCCCAGAACCTGTACATTAAATGAGAGCAGCCGTTTCTGGTCAATGGTCACAGTGACAGTTATCAAGATCAGTAAAACTGTGATGTCCAGAATGTGTGATGTCCAGAATGAGTAAAGATACAAAAAAAAAAAAAGACTCGGCCACATAAAAACCGGAGAGATTCATCGCAACAGATAGGAACGGCTGGAAACGTCTGGCATGAGAGAGAAGCATCACGCAAACACATCTGTGTTGATGCATATCTAACTCTCGACGAGAGACTAGGAGAGGCAAACAACGCATTCCCGAGCCAGCGAACACCCGTGGAAAGGAACGGAGAAGAAATCCACGGCAGCCTGGTGTGACGGAGAGCGGAAACAAGGAAAGACATCTGATGCCTTTGCTCATCAAGTGAAACAAAGCGTCGTCGCGAAAGGTAAGATATGGAACGAACTCGAAGAAGGGAAAACTAACGACCGGATGCTTCTGAAGTGAAGCATTGGGAAAACACAGAGAGAGAGAGAGAGAGAGAGAGAGAGAGAGAGAGAGAGAAGAGAGAGAAGCAGGGCAAGCGGTGCCATAACTATTGCTAGCAAGTAAAAAGTTCCAGACGGTGATGGGGAGGTTGTTTTCTAGGCGTATTCTCACAAATATGGGTAATGAAGGGAGATCCTCTCTCTCTCTCTCTCTCTCTCTCTCTCTCTAGAGAGAGAGAGAGAGAGAGAGAGAGAGAGAGAGAGATTGGGCGCGGGCATATAATCAGGACCAATGATAAATAAAATGCGCAAGGAGAAATTTAATAATTTTAATGGTTTTATTTCCAAATATAAGAGGAAGAAGCGATGATTCTCAAAAGAGAGAGAGAGAGAGAGAGAGAGAGAGAGAGAGAGAGAGAGAGAGAGAGAGAGAGAGAGAGTTCCATTCCCGGAGGAGAAAATATAAAAGCAAATAACAGTGTTGCGCTCAAGCAAAGAGTTCCGGAGTTGCTGGGACATTGCTCTTCAGAAGAATTTCCAAAAGAGATAAAAAAAAAAACAGAGATGAATCTTGGATCAGAATCAGTATCAGAGGCTGCATCGACGCGAAGGAGAAGGATTTCCAAAGTTAAATATTCCCATAACCACTTGTCATTCATGACAATGCATAAAACTCATTTACTGAAGCGATGCTCTGAGAGTTCACCGAAGCTCACAGACAGACAGACAGACAGACATGCTTATTATATATATATATATATATATATATATATATATATATATATATATATATATATATATATATATATATATATATATATATTATATATGTGTGTGTGTGTGTTTAGTAGTCGAGTGCGCTCTCTGGCGTGTTCCTGTGTTAACGTCACTTCATCCAAAATGTTGTGCCTCATTGATGACACGTACATCTCCCTCGATATGCATGTGAATTGTCGTCCTAATAAATGCTGATGACTGTGACACGCTCGCATAAAGTTTGATGAAGGCCCGCTATGGGGTGTTGCGTCGCTTTAGGTGTAGGATATTGCTGCTTTGCCAGAATTTTTTGGGGGCGCCAAATGATCCGGTGGCTTATTCTTGCTCCTAGTTCCGGTTCGTGAAATTGCTGGTGACGATAAGAAAAATATTTTCATGGCTTGCTCTGCATTGGTTTGCAGGATACTGAACGTTTTTGTCGAGTGTGGAAATGAAAATGGAGGAAAGGTGGTACTGAACTTTTTGTGGAGGATGAAGCGTCCTATTTAAAAACGTGGGAATTTCAGCCATATCTCCTTCTTCGTCTTCGTCTGCCTCCCAGCTTTATCCTTAGTCGGGGTCGCTGTTGTTAACGAGCCTTCTCCAGCTGTTTTTGTGTTAAACGGCTCATTTCATAGTTGGTTTTACGGATGGATGCCCTTTCTGACTCCAACTAACTCAGTTTATCCTGGCTTAGAACCGGCACTGAGTAACACCCCGCCACCCCCCCAACCACCAGTACCTTGTCCTCCAATGGTTACGTTTCTGGGATTCTAGTGAAAAATAAGCGA
>NC_089796.1:69628862-69633862 GCF_040412425.1 Macrobrachium rosenbergii | reverse complement strand
TGAGAAAGCTTGCAGAAGTAACTTTTGAGAGTGTAGGGAAGACAGTTATGAAAAGATTAAAAAAAGAGACGTGTACCAGGAGATGATGGGAATATTATTATGATTCCATAAGACAGTGGTGAAAGTGTGATCGAGTAGCCGACCAGGCTGTGAAAGCTGTATAAGACAGTGGTGAAGTGTGATCGAGTCGCCGACCAGGCTGTGAAAGCTCTATAAGACAGTGGTGAAAGTGTGATCGAGTCGCCGACCAGGCTGTGAAAGCTCTATAAGACAGTGGTGAAAGTGTGATCGAGTCGCCGACCAGGCTGTGAAAGCTCTATAAGACAGTGGTGAAAGTGTGATCGAGTCGCCGACCAGGCTGTGAAAGCTGTAATTGGGCAAGGGAAAGCTTCAAAAGGAATTGGAGAAAGAAAATATTATTATTCCTTTATTTCACGGTAAAAGTGATTGAGGGGTAACCGTAAGAATTAATGGATTTTGATTGAGAAAGTAAGACAGATGGCGAGACGGATAGTGGAAGAGCAGTGTGTGTGTGTGTTTAGCCAAGGAGGAGGGTGCGGATCAAGTACAAGGAATTATGCTCTAAATGCGCTAGCATAAGACCCCACTCACGAAGTGGCAAGGTTCATATTCGCTGTTCGAACGTTTTCATAGTGCCTTTGTATATTTGCATACATAAAGTCCATTACTGGTAATACTAGGCAAGGGCATTTGATCGTCTGTTCCTTCATTCTTTAAAAATAAGATTAAACAGGAAGCTCACTTTCAAGAAGATTCCCAAGAAGGCTGATATCTCCGGGAAGCCTTCCACCTTGGCGATGCAGAGGTACGTTCCGGCAGTGTGTTTGTCCACGATGATGTGGATGACGGGGCCCTTTCCCACTACTGTCTGCGACTGCTGGTTGATCCAGACGATGGTCGGGTCTGGACTGGAGTCCACTTGGCAACGGAGGGTCACGTTGTCTCCTATGTCAGCATATTGGTCCCCCGGCTGAATCTTGAACGATGGACCGTCTGGGAAAGAAGGAACAAATTTTTTAAAAATTGCGATTTGCAATGTTACATTAGATAATCTCCAGATGGTGATGATGATGACAATTATTATTTAAAAAGAAGCCATTGAATATTACTAGCCTTTTAAAGGATAACTAACAAAGGTGTCTTATTATTAGATGGTCTCATTAAAGCAAGGAAACTAAAATAATGTCAGTTTCCACCAAACTGGTGAATTTCGATGAAACATCTGCAAACTGAAATTTTCACTTGTCATGATCATGGTTTTTATAGCAGAACATTAGAAGAAAGACTAAAGAAAAAATAGAGAGCTTGGGACTAATCGGAATCTAACTAGTCAGTGCATTCCAGATAATTCCTGCATTTAACACTGTCATAAATCCCATCAATTCTCACATCAACTTATTCTGAAAGTACGAAGTTCCTATAAAGCCCATTATTTCTTTCAAAAGACTTCCATAAGTGGCAGTTTTAAGGCGTAAAAAAGGTAAATATTGTAAAAACCTAAGTTTTCAAAGGCTCAGAGATCTTTCTGTTCTCAGGCCTCTTAAATGAGTAAAAATTACCTGAATTTCTTTCAGATCTTAGACATCTTCATTCGGTAAAAATGACCTGAGGCCCAACTGATTTTAAGAAAAATGTCATTTTCATGAGAAGTGTGAAGAAAATTGTGATATACTATCTCCTTCTAACTAGTTGGTCCTTGTACTAACTCCTACTAACTAGTTGATCATTGCACTGACTCCGTCTAACTAGTTGACCGTTGTACTAACTCCTCCTAACTAATTGGCCGTTATACTATCTCCTCCTAATTAGTTGTTCCTTATACTAACTCCTAACTGGTTGATCATTGTACTGACTCCATCTAACTAGTTGACCGTTGTACTAACTCCTAACTAATTGGCCCTTATACTATCTCCTCCTAACAAGTTGACCGTTGTACTAACTCCTTCTAACTAGTTGGCCCTTGTACTAACTCCTCCTAACTAGGTGGCCCTTGTATTAACTCTTCCTAACAAGTTCACCCTTCTACTAACTCCTAACTAGATGGCCCTTGTACTAACTCCTTCTAACTAGTTGGCCCTTGTTCTAACTTCTTCTAACTAGTTGGCACTTGTACTAACTCTTCCTAACAAGTTGACCCTTGCACTAACTTCTGACTAGTTGGCCCTTGTACTAACTCCTTCTAACTAGTTGGTCCTTGTACTGACTCCTTCTGACTAGTTGACCCTCGTACTAACTCCTTCTAACTAGTTGGCCAACTTGTACTAACTCATAACTAGTCGTCCTTTGTACTAACTCCTCCTAACAAGTTGGCCCTTGTACTAACTCCTCCCAACTAGATGGCCCGTGTACTAACTCCTCCTAACTAGTTGGCCCTTGTACTAACTCCTTCCAACTAGTTGGCCCTTGTATTAACTCCTTCCAACTAGTTGGCCCTTGTACTAACTCCTAACTAGTTGACCCATGTACTAACTCCTCCTAACTAGTTGGCCCTTTTACTAACTCCTAACTAGTTGGTCCTTTTACTAACTCCTCCTAACTAGTTGACCCTTGTACTAGCTCCTCCTAACTAGTTGGCCATTGTACTAACTCCTTCTAAGTAGTTTGCCCTTTTACTAACTCCTAACTCGTTGGCCCTTGTACTAACTCCTTCTAATTAGTTGGCCCTTGTGCTAGCTCCTCCTAACGAGTTGAGCCTTGTACTAACTCCTAACTAGTTGGCCCTTGTACTAACTCTTCCTAACTAGTTGGCCATTGTACTAACTCCTTCTAACCAGTTGGCCCTTGTACTAACTCCTTCTAACTAGTTGGCCCTTGTACTAACTCCTTCTAACTAGTTGGCCCTTGTACTAACTCCTTACTAACTCCTCCTAACTAGTTGGCCCTTTTACTAACTCCTCCTAACAAGTTGGCCCTTGTACTAACTCTTTCTAACTAGTTGGCCATTGTGCTAGCTCCTCCTAACTAGTTGATCCTTTTACTAACTCCTTCTAACTAGTTGGCCCTTGTACTAACTCCTTCTAACTAGTTGGCCCTTGTACTAACTCCTTACTAACTCCTCCTAACTAGTTGGCCCTTTTACTAACTCCTCCTAACAAGTTGGCTCTTGTACTAACTCTTTCTTACTAGTTGGCCATTGTGCTAGCTCCTCCTAACTAGTTGGCACTTATACTAACTCCTTCTAACTAGTTGGCCCTTGTAATAACTCCTCCTAACTAGTTGGCCCTTTTACTAACTCCTCCTAACAAGTTAACCCTTGTACTAATTCCTTCTAACTAGCTGGCTCTTGTACTAACTCCTTCTGACTAGTTGGCTCTTGTGCTAACTCCTCCTAACTAGTTGGCCCTTAAATAATGAGTACAAGGCGTGCATAAGACCCATAGATTTAAGGAGAATCCGGACCCTTTGAGTGATTTATGAAGATCTTATACGGCGTGACTACAAGAATGGCCGTTAAACTTCCGTTCTTTGCCTGTAGTCATTTCTTTGCTGTTGATTAATCAGAGTTTTAATTTTGGTTGCTGTTCTTATGTTTTATTTTTTGTCAAGATGATTTATTTTTAAACGAAAATTGTTGTTAAGGTTTTACCCGTTCTGGAATTTTCGTGATGTGGGGTGGAATTCATTCAAGGTTTTTGAATAAATTCTTCGCATTTGAAATAATAATAATAATAATAATAATAATAATAATAATAATAATAATAATAATAATAATAATAATAATAATAATAATAATAATAATAAACATACATACATACCAAGACATTCCAATAACAACAACAGGATTAATAATAATAATAATAATAATAATAATAATAATAATAATAATAATAATAATAATAATAATAATAATAATAATAATAATAATAATAACAGGACATAGAATCCATACAATAACAACCACAAATCGCGGTAGTCCGAGAACAAAATAATGTACAAGCAACAACTGAAATTCCCATCGACATGATAGCAGCCCAAAACCCATCAGCAGCTGATTAATAACAACAACAACAACAACAACAAGAGCAGCAGCACGTACCAAAAAAAAAAAAAGATGTCAAATCCATGTCAGAATTCCCAATCCCAGCTGTTCCGTCGTTACTCTGTTATCAGTTGTTGAATGGCACAAAGCACGTAAGCGACGTGGTGCCTTCGATTTAATAACAGGCATTGCGATATTAGGTATGCATCCCTGGGTCATGCGATGGAGTGTAAGTACTTCGTGCCATGACACCAGCCGCACGTAGACACGGCCAACCCCCAATATAGCTTGATGGATTAGGAAATCAGATAGCCTTTATGCATGTGTATCCCAGATAAAGCAGACCGTATTTGACGCACGCTCTCGCACACACACAGAAGAACTTGCTGGGTGAGAGAGAGAGAGAGAGAGAGAGAGAGAGAGAGAGAGAGAGAGAGAGAGAGAGAGATGGGGGGCGATTAAAATAATTCCTTCCTGTGGGATTAGATACTTTTCCCCTTACATTTTTATTTTCGCTTGTCTAGGATTTACAATTTTATATATATATATATATAAAAAGTAAATCTGTCAAACAATATCATGCTCGTTTCTCTCTTTCAGATCCTGATGTACAAGGTTTAGATTTGTAATTTTCCCTCTGTAATTTCACGAATACATATCGGTGTCTGTGTTAAAGATAATAGGCTAATTTAGTCGTGCCTGTTCGTATGCTTATTTCTGGACAACATTAAGTTCCATAATAAGTGATTTAGAAAATACACAAGTAAAAAATGCCCCGAAGTTTTTACAATGCTATAGAGTTTTCTGTACAGTGTATAATAAAGGCCACCGAATATAGATCTATCTTTCGGTAGTCTCCGTATAATGCTGTATGAGCCGCGGCCCATGAAACTTTAACCGCGGTCCGGTGGTGGCCTGGCCTATATCGTTGCCGGGCACACGATTATGGCTAACGTTAACCATAAATAAAATGAAAACTGCTGAGGCTAAAGAGGTGCAA
>NC_089796.1:69616362-69623862 GCF_040412425.1 Macrobrachium rosenbergii | reverse complement strand
AGAGAGAGAGAGAGAGAGATACATACAAAAAGTACTTTAAGACGTCGATTTAATTATCCGCCCGCGTCCACGGATTAGCCATTCCGTCCGCAGTTCCCTAAAGATACCTCCAGCTCTGCCACCCCTATTGAAAATGGAGGAAAATCGTCTCCCTTTTAATTAGCATTTACGCATCCCTGAGAGACACATGAGCTCGTTGCTGCTGCTGATTGCCATTTCAGATGCGCGAAAATATCGCCCGGTCTTCATTATGGCGATTATGATTCTGTTAATCAAGACTAATGACAATCCGCTTCTTCGCGGATGTAAGAATTCGGTGCTGTGATTCTCTCTCTCTCTCTCTCTCTCTCTCTTTCTCTTTGTCTTCGCCACTTCTTGTTATTGGTGATTTGTCTGTAAAGATTTTATTCGTTCCTTTGTTTGTTTCCGGTCATTTGGAGCATCATTGTCTCCGAGCTGAGTATTTTTTGTTCTGCAGAATTCTGTGGCATTTTTGGGATACATTGAGTGGTTCGTATCTCATTCGCCAGGATGTGTTATTTAATGCACTGGTAAATCCATTTAAACAGAAGCAGGTTAGCCATAGATAGAGCATAAATATGAATTTACTTCATGTTGTTCAGGACGTCTGAAACCACTTCGGTTTACCGATACTTATACCCTAAAAAAGAAGTGGTTTATCAATGCTGTATACCATAGAAAGTAGCGGTTTACCAATACTGTATACCCTAAAAAGAAGCCTTAACCTTAGATAGCAAGTTATACAGGGTGTTTCAAAAGTGTATGTCACATCCGAAGAACTATTGCATCATGAACTACAAATGGTAGCATGATTAAAATGGTACCATTTCAAAGCTAAAAGTGTCAAGTTTTCTTATGTTAATTTTATTATGATTATGATTTAATTTTTTCTTGTCTCTTTTCAGGTCCAGTTATGTCATTCTCAAAACAAGAGAAGTCATTTTGCGTCCTAGAATACGCTAAAACTGAATCATGGGCACGTGTTCAACGCAAATTTCATGCACCAGAAGACAGACGTTCCATTTTGAATTGGCATGCAAAATTTAAGGAGGAGGGGTGTTTGTCCCCGGCAAAGAGAACAGGACGCCCCTCAACTTCAGATGATACGATTGAACAAGTTCGGCAAGCCTTCCAGCGCAGCCCCCAGAAATCCTGTTCTCTTTGCCGGGCACAAGCACCCCTCCTCCTTAAATTTTGCATGCCAATTCAAAATGGAAAGCCCGTCTGGGCCTGCTTGGTAAACGCAAAATGACTTCCCTTGTTTTGTGAATGACAATACTGGATCTGAAAAGAGACAAAAAACAAAATTTAATTAAGATTAAATTAACAGAAGTAAACTTGACACTTTTAGCTTTGAAATGGTACCACTTCAATCATGCTACCATTTGTAGTTCATGATATAAGAGCTCTTAGAATGTGACACAGAATTTTGAAACACCTCGTATATGGATTTCCTTCATGTTACTGAGAACATCTGAAACCATCTCGGTTTATCAATATTATATACCCACTTTCTTCATCTCACTCGTACACTCTTTTGCTTAAATCTAGTAAATGCTTATTGATGGAACAGTAAATATGTGTATGTGTGTGTGTGTGTGAGAGAGAGAGAGGGAGAGAGAAACAGAGAGAGAGAGAGAATCTAACAAGATGAGCCTTAACAGATGACATAAACACCATCGTTCTTTTGCTGCATTGCCATAGAGGCCAGGCAAATTTTCATATGGCCTAGCAACAGTTACTATTATTATTATTATTATTATTATTATTATTATTATTATTATTATTATTATTATTATTATTATTATTATTCAGAAGATAACCCCCCTCTTCATATGGAACAAGGCTACATGGGCCACTGACTTGAAATTCAAGCTTCCGAAGAATATGGTTTCCATTTGCAAGAGGTCGCAGAAGATAACAGGGAATACGGAAAGAAGAGATCAGCCCTAAAAGCCTCAGCTGGCATTGTACATCGCATTTCGTACATTGCATTTATTCTTTATCATTTCTTCTGTATTGAGAATGGAATGTTTTTGGACAGGGTTTTTTTGTAACAAACACTTACGAAAAAAAAAAATTTAAAAAATTTTTTTTTAGGTCCAGTCAGTATAAATGGTTTTGCTGTTTCGCGTCTGGCAGATGAAGCCGAAGAGCTTTGGGAACTTTTGAGGAATTTTGGAACTTTTGAGGAATTGTGGAACTTTTGAGGAAATCTGGTGTAATGGTTTGAAGGTGGTCGAGTAAAAGCCCGGTAGAACGGACAGCAAGTAAGAAATCCACAGTTGAGGGATTAAGCAAAGAAAGTTGAAAGGCCATTAATCTGAGCATATGCATGTATGTATGTATATGCATATGTATATATACATATATATGTGTATATATATATGTATGTACTGTATGCATGTATGCATGTATGTATGTATGTGTTTTATATATGTATATATATATATATATGTATATATATATATATATATATATATATATATATATATATATATATATATATATATATATATATATATATATATATATATATATATATATTATATATATATATATATATATATATATATATATATATATATATATATATATATATATATATATATATATATATATATATATATATATATATATATATATATATATATATATATATATATATATATATATATATATATATATATATATATATATATATATTTAATTGAAGTACAACTTTTGTTTTCTCTAAAGATAAAGTAAAAACTGACCATACAGGCACCTGAAAAAATTATATTTAAATTAAATGCTTGGGTTGTTGCGCTCTAATCATCTCATATATTTTCATGTATAGCTAATTACAATCTGTGACATCACAGCAAGTACTCGCTTTGGCTTTAAGTAAAGAAACTTTTTTTTGTTAATCATTCCCGTAATTTTAACATAAACAAAAGACCTTGGAACACTCGTCATTCTTTCGCTGTTCCAAACTGCAATAATAAAGGAGAAGAAAATAACGATGTATTATTTATGGAAAGGCTCATATGCAGATACTTAAGTGTTTGACTTAGCTTCACTAATTAGTTTTTAGTTCATCTTCAAGTATATAATTTCTCTGGACCCTATTGTGATTAGCTTGCATAAATCCTACCAAGTGATTTGTCATAGTTTCTTTCAGTATGAATTGTTTATTCATAAAAGTTAATCAGGAATTTCTAAGCACACTCAATTAGCCTTGCAGAATTTGTGAAGTGTAAGAATAGATATGAGAGATGACAAACATCTATAATATGGTGAAACAGTACGGAAAAATAAATTAAGGTTTAAATTGATTCATTTTTACCATATATTCAGTGATGATATGGATATAGAATATTCCACACCACACGAGTAATTCCCTTGAATGATGTATACCTCGCTACCCACGTTCCATTCTGCATAATACAATTATAATTATTTCTCAGAACACGCAGAGGCAAAGTTAACTTTGATTAACAAAGCAATACTTTTGCCTCTCCTAATCTGAAGCACGATTTTACGAGTGACTTTTCGAATTTACTCCAATGCCAGTAACTCACAGTGTATGGACAATCTGGTGATTTTCTTGGACGTCCCGATGTCATTGGATACCTCGCACGTGATGTCTTCCGTGTTGCTATCCCTGGTGACATCCGGCACCACTAGCTTGGTAGAGTTGCTACCTGTGATGATCTGGCCAGCCCGGTACCACCTGTGTGAGAGAGAAGGAAAGATTGGAACCTGCCGGATGTCAAGTTGATCGAGTGACTGGTTATGGCTACCAAAACTGGAGCCAAGATGTTAAGCCCTTCGTGAATATGTAAGTGCTTATATCTGTTATATACTTATTGGAGAGAGAGAGAGAGAGAGAGAGAGAGAGAGAGAGAGAGAGAGAGAGAGAGTCTGGTTTTGTCAGTCTGCTAATGTGATTTATAAGACAGGGGGAATGAGATGGACAAGGCTCCGCTTTAGATATCGCTGTTCTTGAGTTTTCTACGAATTTTCTCCCACGCGGCTGTCACTAGGTATGCATCAAGTTAACCTTCTCTTCGTTGAAACTTGCGAAATTCGTTTTACAATAAACCAGAGCAGGAGTTGAATAGAAGTGCAGAAAATAAAAGATTCCTCTAATACAAAAGAGGAACTAGAGAAGGTTTTAATCGAATTAAAATAAATCCTTTTGTTCGTGGCTATGCGCCAGTAACATGCATTCGCAGCGAACTAAATATTTTCCCGGGTTTTGTACACAAGAATCTTTTAATCAAGTAGGACGGAAATAAAACAGTGAAACGTAATAATGCGTAAACGAAAAAAATATATAGATATTAAAGGTAATATTCACGAGTTATGATTCCCTGGAAGTCCATAAATCAAGAAGTGATATTTCTTCCTCAACAAAATAAAAGAGTTTTATAAGAAAAAAGAAAAGTGTGAATATTACAGGAAGTGATTAAGTGATGAATAAAGGACAGCAGACTGATAGCTCATCGATCAACAAGTGTTGATCTGTGGGGCCCAGAGTTACAATTACCTTGATGCGTGTTCGAAAAAAAATTTTAAGCTTAAAATGTTAGAAATAAGATGATTTTATTTACAGTCACTGGCACACTTTATGCTGTAATTCATGAAGTACGATGTACAATAGTATATATATAAATATATATATGTATATACGAGTATATATATGTGTTATATATATATATATATATATATATATATATATATATATATATATATATATATATATATATATATATATATATATATATATATACATACAGATAAATATATGAGAAATATTCTTATGCTTGTACATGCGTGTCCTCTATGTTCCAAGGGAATAGAACGGATCAATTTACTTATAAAAATGTAGGTTTTTTTTATATATACAATTATATAGTTGTGCCCTCCAGATCAACAATAGACACACACACATACATACACACACACACACACACACACACATATATATATATACATATATGTGTGTGTGTGTGTGTGTGTGTGTATGTGGTGTATGTGTGCGTGTACGTGCGTACAAACGCGCAGGAGAGGGGAGGTGGGTTGTGACTAACCAACCTTGATGAAAGGTAAACTAACGTAGAACAGTTGACTTAAGTGAAACGTGTTCTGGTGAAATGCATTGTTTAAGGCAGCATATCAGTTTGTTCCTTTGGAGGAATAGTGAGAATGCAACAGATGTATTCCAATTTTGTTTAATTTTGTCATAGATGTTATTTGATATATTTGTCATATAGGTGATAACAACAACATTAACAACAACAAAAACAGCAACAACCTTATGGACTGAGCAGGTAATGGAAGCAACAATAAAAAAAAAGGGAAAATACAATCATTACAATCATAATTATGACTAAGGGTTCGACACGACTAACCAAAATGGAGAGGCCTTGATAGAATAAATGATAAAAAAAATTAGGTATCCAACAAATGCCTGAGAGAGAGAGTTAGATAGACAGACAGATAGATAGAGAGAGACTCCAAGGCACGTAGCTCATCCCGCCCCAGAAAGTTTCGTTACAGTCGAGGTGTTTGTATAAATAATGAAATGCAAATAAAACACAATCTTTTTCCCTTTTACAGGTAAACAGCGCACAGCTTTTAAGGCACACACTCCAAACTCCAGCAGCTTATACGTAATTTATTTCACGACCATCTTCCTTTGGTGTCTGGGGCATGTTGTGGCATCACCCTGCCTTTTTTCCAGTCTTGCTGTGTGTGTGTGTGTGTATGTTAGCTGGCGTGTGTGTATATGCATGCAGTATGTATGCATGCAGGCATCAGGTAAGTGAGCATGCATATATCTTCCATGTTTGCCTTCAGTTTCATTTTCTTTTTAGTTTTATCTCATCTACTGTAAGGTTACTTTTTTCTTTAACTGCCTTCTCTCTCTCTCTCTCTCTCTCTCTCTCTCTCTCTAATATCACCTTCTCGTTTGGTCATTTCTAATTATAGTTTTTTCTGCTCCTCCCTCCTTATCTTCATTGTGCTTCCATTCAACCTATCCCTAATTATCTTCTTGATTCCCTGCGTCTCTCCCACCTCCTCCGTCTCTCTCTCTCTCTCTCTCTCTCTCTCTCTTCATCTGGGCCACAATGCGAGTGTGGCACACCAGAGACGATTATTCAGATCTTTACATTGCATTTCATGATCTAAAACCCTGATTTCGGCAAGGCACCTTTAAAACTTGTCTTTAAACGCAAGGCACTCGGTCGTAAGTAGTACATTCCCCCGTCGGGGCGATGACATAAGGTTCATTACGACCCGCAAATCACAGGAGAGTTTCGACCCAAGGGCCGGGAAAATGGGAGGCAATTACGAGATAACCAGCTGGCAAGAAATAGGAATGTAATTCTAAGTGCATGGGAAGGGGGAATGTTATTTGTCCGTGGGGAAAGAATATAAGGGGAACATTCTCTTGTTTTTTTTTTTTTTTTTGTTATTTTTCTTCCGAATGTAGCTTAAACTCTCTTATAGGATCTGACGGCATTCTGAAAGAATATTCCGAATCCTACGCAGTATTGATACAAAGTATTCATTTATAAATTTGCTGTGGTCTGTCGGAATCGTGAAAAGACCGGCGCAAAGGTTACGAAAAGCGAATGCAAACCATAGTTTAGAAATGTTTCTGTCGGGAAGAAAAAGAAATTATTTTCGTGTTAATTAGCGACGAGACGCACAGAAAATTAATTTTATCTATTGCTGATGAAATGAGAAACAGCAAAACAAAAAGCAGCGAAAGATAATGACTCTCAATGATTGCCTCATTATATCCTCGCAGCGCAATTAGAATGACTTCCTATGACTTACTCATGAAAGCGCACATTCTAACGACTGGCAGAAAATGATTAATATCAGCACTGGGAGCAGGTATGCCTCGAGAATTTACGTAGAATAAACTACAATGCATTAAGAAATGAGTATGTCTTTTGTTCGCGCTGTATAAATAGTCTGTGACTTCATGCGATCAATGGAATCTCACAGAAGCAATAAGGTTATGAGGTTGAACCGTCTTATTTATTGAGGATAAATAAAGTGGAAAGTGACACGCATGTGCTTGCAAACAAGATGCAAACACAATTAGCAAATAATAAAATCTATAAAATGTATTCTGTATTATTCACGTTTTAGTATTTTTATATTTTGTACATTTTCCTATCGTTACTTATGCTTTCAAAATACAATGAAAATCTAAGGGTTTTTATTAAGCCAATTACAATATAAAACAAGTAAAATATTCGCCCAAGATTCCTCGATGCAATCAAGTTTTCTGTACAGCGTATAATCAAGGCCATCGAAAACAGATCTATCTTTCGGTGGTCACGGTATAATGCTTTATGGACCGTGGCCCATAAAACTTTAACCACGGCCCGGTGGTGGCCTGTCCTATATAGTTGCCAGCCGCACGATCATTGCTAACTTTAATTTTGAATAATAACTAATGGTGCCAAAGGG
>NC_089796.1:69566362-69611362 GCF_040412425.1 Macrobrachium rosenbergii | reverse complement strand
TATATACACACAGCACATATACACTTGTGAATATTTTTATCTATACATAAATCTACGGTTGACAGTAAAATTGACGTGATGGAAGTATTATCTCTTTGATGAAGTATTGCAATATCTGTCCGAACAGTTGTTACATGGTCAATAACCCCTCAAGTTCGAATAACAGGAAAAACTCCATAGTTGTCCTCCCTCGAAGCTCACCCTCCTCGTCGGAGCCTATCATCTGGTATCGCTTGAAGGCATAGAGCTCCCGCTCATTGCCCAGCCCGAAGTCGTCCCTCGTCCACTGCAGCTCTCCTACTTTGTTGATGACCCTGCACGGCAGAACGACCGTTGACCCAATGACCGCAGTCTGGGGCGAGGGCTGGTTGGCGAAGCTCTGCTCCGCTGAGCCTTCCATGGGCCCTGTCAGAAGCCAGAAAGCCACCACCCACCACCATCGCCATCTGCGCCAACGCCAAGTGACGCCATTCCCCATCTGTTGGGGAAAATACAGATGATTAATATTCTGTTATGAAGAGAGAAGGTTCTTTGATTTTAAAATATTGACACGATGATATATATATATATATATATATATATATATATATATATATATATATATATATATATGTATATGTATGTATATATTCACAAATATTAAGATACAAATGTCGTTGAATATCTAATGCACTACAACTTGGAAGATTTTACTTGTTGGGGATGCATATGACCCTAACTAGCGTACCCAAAGTGTAAAAAACTGGCAGTAATGTAAGAGAAGGTCAATGTGGCCAGTCGCTACTGTATTAAATACCGTCTCGAAAATGGTAATAAGGTCTCTTTATTTTGCATACTTATTTAGTGGTGAGAGAGCCACCAAGGGCTGGACGACGGCGACTGTAAACTTGAAGAACATTACTCATATATTATCGTCGTTACACACGGAAAATATATGGATAGACGTTGCATATAATTATAAAGAGTTATCGGAGATTTCAGGTGCGATCCTAATTACCTTGATATCATCATCTTTAGGCTAGTACTGGTTGATGATTCACTCGGGTTAATTAGTGGTAGATCCCACCTCCCCCCCCAATAAAAAAATAAAGCATTAAATAGCAGTTAATCAGTCGTATCTGCCGTCATAATATTGTTGATATAAGTAAACATTTCTGTGAATTTTTTTTAACGACTGCCGTCTACATTTAACATTTATCATTTTATTAGGAATAACTAATGAATGAGTTGATTGAACACAGCGGTGTTTGTTAGTTGACTACACATTTCTGTGAACAAAATTAAGATGAACTGTATGTTATCGTTTCATCTTTCATATGTCTATTTGCATTATGCGTTTTTTATTGGTCTTTTATCACTATGTTAACTCACTCGCTTCATTACGAAAACACAAACACAATGTGCTGAATAGAAGCCATGTGTTCGTACATGTGTGAGTTAACACATTCCTTAGTATAACCTAAAACCTTCAGTAAAAGCATGGTTTGTGCTATGGAGGAATTCACAAAAATAGCTTTTGTGAAAGAATGTAAGTTGGTGTTCTGTTCCAGACTTAAAAAGGTGTTATGTAAATTTCAAAGTTTCTAAAAGAGTACAAGGTCTAAATTTTAAAGTTTCTAAAAGAGTAGAAAGTCTAAATTTTAAAGTTTTTAAAAGAGTAGAAAGTCTAAATTTCAAAGATTCGAAAAGAGTAGAAAGTGTAAATTTGAAAGTTTCTAAAAGAGTAGAAAGTCTACATTTCAGTTTTTAAAAAAGTAGAAAGTCTAAATTTCAAAGTTTCTAAAAGAGTAGAAAGTCTAAATTTCAAAGTTTCTAAAAGAGTAGGAAGTCTAGCCACAAACATTTTCTTTCGAATGAACATTAAATTTCTCTGTCAAGTTAGAGATTACTAATTTATATACCGACGCTTTGATACTGAAAAAAAAAAATGTAAAATTGAAAGTTTCTAAAATAGTTTAAGTCTAACCAGGCAGATACTCCTTCGAACAACAATAAATTATCTGCGCGAAGATAGAGATTACTCATTTTATGTACCTACATTTAAGATCTATTTGAACAATGCTTCGTCTGGTTAGCTACATCATTCTTAGTTAACTACGGAAAGAGCAGATTTCATTGAGTAGTAAGTCGAGATAGAATTTCCAATAATCAATCCTGTAAATAAGATCTGTCTGGACAGATAATAACAAGAAACTTGTCATTAAGCAAATCCCGTATCACACTCAGTCGCATTAAACGAACTTGGACCGTGACATTTGGAAGCGCATTGTCACTTCAATGTGATCATTCAAATTACAATTGACAGTGTCCAGCTTCCTTTTGTTTGCTCTTAGGAATGTCAGTGAAAACACTCGAGTTTAATTACTGAATGCCACGTGCAGACCCGTTGCGAAATATCGAATCAATTGCCTGTGGCATTTCCATGCAGTGCTTAAAGTTTTGTGTCGAAGTGTACAAAGCTCTTATTGTCTTCTGGAATTCCAGTCGCAGTTAAGCTTTGTAGTGTTCTTTCTGTTTCTTTATCTGTTAGAAATTATATATGTTTGTATTATATGTATATGTATATTTATATGTATATATATATATATATTTATATCCAAATATATGTATAATGTATGTATATATATATATATGTATATATATATATATATATATATATATATATATATATATATATATATATATATATATATATATATATTATATATATATATATATACAGTATATCCAAATATATGTATAATGTATGTATACATATATGTATGTATATAATATATATATATATATATATATATATATATATATATATATATTATATATATATATATATATATATATATATATATATATATATATATATATATATATATATATATATATATATATATATATATATATATATATATATATATGTGTGTGTGTGTGTGTGTGTGTGTGTATACACACCATGTGTGTAAAGATGTGCGTAGATATGAGTGTTTTTCCAATTCTTTCTATTTAAATCGTCTGCGATTTTTTGCCAAACTTTTTCTAAAACTCCTAATTTCATTTGACGTCTCTTCCTGTGGCTTCTCTGCACGATACGAAAAAATATATTTAAAATTTTTAAATGTCGAATAGAAAAAGAGATAGAGATTTCAGTTCAACACAAGAAAATAAGCTTATAGTTTTTTTTATACTTAAAAAGTTTTTTTTTATGCTTGGGTACCGAGAGTAGTTTGGCTAATATTTTATAAGCTAGACATGAATAATTATTCTGCTGCTTTCCAAATTGGCTACAGTCTCCAATTTTATTGGTAAATATTAAATAGCACAGAATTACAGTGAGTCAGATTTTTGTTATGAGATATTTATTGATTTTTTTTTTTATTTAGTGAGAACATATTCTTACTGTGGTAAAATAAGTTCTTGTTTTTTCATAAAATAAGATGTGGGGATTATTTTGTTAGATATATATTATTTCTCTTGCCTTGGAGGGACTGAAAGTACATTTTAATCTACAATAGATATTATATATATATATATATATATTATATATATATATATATATATATATATATATATAAAAGTTATGTATATGTACATATATTTATATATATGCATGTATTTATATATATACATATATATACATGTATATATATAAATATATAAAATATATATATATATATATATATATATATATAATATATATATATATATATATATATATATATATATATATATATATATATATAGTTTAGTTTCTACGTGTATATATACACATGTATATATATGTGTATATATATTCTGTATATATTTACATATATATATGTGTATATATGCACACATATATAATATATATTCATATGTATATATATATATATATATATATATATATATATATATATATACATGTATTTATATATATACATATATATACATGTATATATATATAAATATATAAATATAAATATATATATATATATATATATATATATATATAGTTTATTACATGTATATATATACATGTATATATGTGTATATATATATTCTTGTATATATGCACACATATATATTATATATTCATATGTATATATATATATATATATATATATATATATTATATATATATATATATATATATATATATATATATATATATATATATATATATATATATATATATATATATATATAGAGAGAGAGAGAGAGAGAGAGAGAGAGAGAGAGAGAGAGAGAGAGAGAGAGAGAGAGAGAGAGAGAGATACTCTTAAATACTTAAGCGGGCTATTCAGCTACTGGCATGTTGTGTTTACTATCAATTGAAATTTACACTGTAATTTTCTTTACATCGTTCCAGATATATAAAATACACATGGTGAACAGACAAATAATTCAATTAAATTCTCTCATACCATTAGGAAATTTAAGTAATCTTAGCTATGGTCTAAAATATTAATTCAAAATAATTAGCATAAAAACTAATAAAGAATTGAAACAAGGACGTCTTTTATTGAATTACTTCTCTTCATGTCTATAGCGTCAGAACGCACCCCAAACAAGTAAAAAAAAAAAAAAAAAAATAAGTAAAATAAAGGTGAAATAAAATCAGATACAGAGAGCGATACGTAGGACTGTCTACGTCAATCACGGACGGTGAAATTTTTTAATAGAATTCCGGCCTGGCATTCGCTCTGTTTCTATGAATATCTTAAAGGTTTTCGATACAAGCGAAAATTTTCCCCCGGGGGGGTTTCCAAACTCCGCCGTGTTTCTATAGCCTTCAACTCAATTATCATTTATCGAAATTGCCCCGAATAGGCAATTGTAAAAACTGCGGCGCGCTTCGCCTGCTGCCAGCCTTGTATCGGTTGAAACCTACATCGGAATTATGATTCTGAAAGTTTTATCACTCGCCCAAGTAATGTCACTGGCCGCAGGCTAATGGGAGCGACTGAGAATTATGCGCTCCCCTCTGCAAATGGAAAGCAAGGAGGGAGGAAGGGGTGTTGGGAGACATTCTCTCTCTCTCTCTCTCTCTCTCTCTAGTGATAGACCTACTGTACTTCCCGAAGTATGGGAAGTTGTAAGAGACTGGTGATACAGAATCAGAAGAAAGTACCGAACTTTGGCAGTCACAGTTACGTCCACGAGATTTACCAATCTCCACAGATTCAGTGAGGGAAGAGGTGTTTTGTCGGGTGTTTCGAGGCTTCTAAAGAGAAGTATGGACTGTCTCCTCTATGTCAAAGAACATTCCGGAAATGTACTGACTGATTGCTTGGGTTCCGTTCACGCCAGACCGGAATAGAATCCAATTCATCGACAAGAAAAGAAAAAAGGTAGAAAGTGCAGGGTTACTGATCAGGTAAATTGCCTCCGATTCGGCTCTACAGAAGATGGAGTTTCGGGTTTGATTAACATTCCAATTATGTGAGGGCAACATTCCAATCAGGAATGGATAATGCCAACGTGAGGTTTCAGTATGAGCGTCATGTTCCAATCGACGACGGATATGGCAATGCAAAGTTTCGTTATGCGAACAATATTCCAATCAGGGAAGTTTCAGTTTGAACGTAATATTCCAGTCAGGGAAGTTTCAGTTTGAGAGCAATATTCCAACCGGGGAAGTTTCAGTTTGAACGTACTATTTCATTCAAGGAAGTTTGAGCTTGTGAGCAATATTCCAACCGGGAAGTTTCAGTTTGAACTTCCTATTCCAATCAGGAAGGTTTCAACCTGAGAGCAATATTCCAATCCGGGAAGTTTCAGTTTGAGAGCAATATTCCAATCAAGGATGGATGAGGCCAAACGAAGTTTCAGCATGAAGTTAGTATTCGAGTTAGTGAGTACTGAGATCACCTACGACGTTTCAGCAAGAAAGCTAGATTCCAGTCTAAAAATACGCCCCAAAAAAAAAAAAATAAAATAAAAAGTGAAATAAAATCAGATACAGGAAGCCAACTTGATGTTATGATAAGTGGGATGAAGAAATGAACTATATCATCGACCCCCAAGACGAATTTTAAAGGGACCTGAAGACTGAATATTAATTGGAAAGAAAGGCCCAATCGAATTTTCATTAAAAAAATTAGACTGGGTTGAATGAAGTGGAAAAATGGACAGCGTATATGTTTTGAAGGCATTAGACCTCACCAGAGTATATATGCTTTCTTTCTTGACAAATCATTGTTTCGGTACTTGAATTTACTTATGACCTTATAAGTGCTTGAATATACCTTTGTGATACACGTCAGTAATTAGATGGCTCTGTGTGCACTAGGGAATGTCCCCAATGTTTTGATGATTTTATTAAAGGACTGGACTGACTTATCGCTTTTATAGGAGATATGATTTGGTACCTTGCATTGTATTTATTGGAAAGTTGCTTCATACACGTTTGCATCTAAAATCACCCAAATAATTTTTTTTAATGATTTTACTGGCTGATGCGTGATCTTTACGTCTACCTACTAACATACATACATACACACATATATATATATATATATATATATATATATATATATATATATATATATACTTTTATACAGTATATATATAAGTATTATATATGTATATGTATATATACTGTATATATACATTTATATATATATATATATATATTATATATATATACATATATATACACACATACATATATATATATATATATATATATATATATATATATATATATATATACATATATACAGTAGGCTATCTATAATATAAATTATATATATATATATATATTATATATATATATATATATATATATATATATATATATATATATATATATATATATATATATATATATATATATATATATATATAATCGTGTCATGTTGTGACGGTACAGTCACATACGTATCAAATGCATGCCCCCCCTTACTAAAGCGCTATAATTTACCTTTGGTTCCGCTCCGGTTAACCTGTCAGTCCAAACAAAAATCTTACCGGCTCCGAGAAGCACGAATGCCTTTGAACTCAATACACTGCCCACCTGAATGCATGATAGGGATCGATGGCACCTTTTGCGCTTACGGCCACGGGAGAGATCGTCTTTGTGATACACGCGACCATCGCTTTCCGATGAAGTGATAACGTTTCACATCTCTTTTTTTTTCCCTCTTTTATTACTTCGTCATTGTCCGCTCTGCTTTGGTGTAGCTCTGACGCTACAGCATCGAAGCTTAAGACCCTGCGATTAGCGTAGTGTGGGATACGAAGCCCCGACTCCCTTAAATTAAAGCTGACAACTTGGAATACTTCTTGTTTGCGTTGAGTGACTCGGGCGATTTGGTGAAACCGGCCACGAAAATGTGAGGGGGTAATCCAGTGCCCTGTAGAACCTCATTGGAAATCATTCAGTGATGAAGTGATGTTTTCGAGCAAGTGACCTATGGATGCCCTTGGAAAGAACTTACCCATTCCCCATTCCTCTCTCTCTCTCTCTCTCTCTCTCTCTCTCTCTCTTTCATGCCCAAGAACCTAATTGAATATCATTCAGTATTAATGTGAAGTTTTCCACCAAATGAAATAGGAATGTGTTTAGAAAGAGCTCTCTCTCTCTCTCTCTCTCTCTCTCTCTCTCTCATCTCTCATGCCCAAGAACCTAAAATGAATATCATTCAGTATTGATGTGATGTTTTCCACCAAATGAAATATAGAAAGTGTTTAAAAAGAGCTCTCTCTCTCTCTCTCTCTCTCTCTCTCTCTCTCTCTCTCTCTCTCTCTCATGCCCAAGAACATAATTGAATATCATTCAGCATTGATGAGAAGTTTTCCACCCAATGAAATATGGAATTTGTTAGAAAGAACTTTCATGCTCTCAAAAAACCTAACTGAATATCATTCAGTAATAATGTGAAGTTTTCCACCAAATGAAATAAGAATGTCATGCCCAAGAACCTAACTGAATATCATTCATTACTGATGGGATGTTTACACCAAATGAAATATAGAAAGTGTTTAAAAAGAGCTTTCTCTCTCTCTCTCTCTCTCTCTCTCTCTCTCTCATGCCCAAGAACATAATTGAATATCATTCAGTATTGATGAGAAGTTTTCCACCCAATGAAATATGGAATTTGTTCAGAAAGGAATTCTCTCTCTCTCTCTCTCTCTCATGCCCAAAAACCTAACTGAATATCATTCAGTATCGATGTGGTGTTTTCCACCAAATGAAACATGGAATGTGTTTAGAAAGAACCTCTCTCTCTCTCTCTCTCTCTCTCTCTCTAGAGTTTCTCATTCTCTAGGTGGGTATCGTTCTTAGCTAGCACTCTGCTGGTCCTGCGTTCGAATCTCCGACCGGTCAATGAAGAATTAGAGGAATTTATTTCTGGTGATAGAAATTCATTTCTCGCTATAATGTGGTTCGGATTCCACAATAAGTTGTAGGTCCTGTTGCTAGTTAACCAATTGGTTCTTAGCCACGTAAAATAAAATCTATCCTTCGACCAGTTCCTAGAGAGCTGTTAATCAGCTCAGTGGTCTGGTTAAACTAAGGTATACTTAATCTCTCTCTCTCTCTTTCTCTCTCTCGTAAAAATAAGAAAACAAAAGATTTTTCATCCTGCCTAGTAATACTGTAAAAATTCACTCGCTTACTTTTGTGGATACAATTTGTCAATACCATTTAAAAACAAAATATTCTGCAAAGCTAATATTAAAAATCGATAAATTGATAATATTTTGATGCATCGCGAATTTATCAATAAATATTTTATGTGAAGACTTGTATGCAGATTACTTATATATATATATATATATATATATATATATATATATATATATATATATATATATATATATATATATATATATATATGATGGCTCAGTCGGTTACAGCAGCAGCTTCGACTTCGTAGAGGTTCGTGGCGCGGGTTCAAACCCGCAGCCGGCTGATCAGAGAGGCAGACACTTTGCTATCCGTGTAGACATCCCGGGATTATATATGTAATCAACGGATAGGTTTGCTTAAAAAGCAAATGGATGTTACAGACTAAATACACACACAAAACAAAGCCACTACAACACCTTCTAAAAACATAACAAACATCTCACACGTCTCGAACTCTCGCCATACCCGCGCAATAACTCTCGCCGCTGGGAAGAAAGGGCGTTGGGTCGGGTATGATACATGAAACAAAACGTACTGGGGTCTAAGCGATGTCAGGCAGGGCAGCTGATCGAGACCACAGGTCTACCCCAAAGCCAAATCAAAAGTCCTTCAAAGGAGGCATCGTGCTTACCCCATACAAAAATGGGAATAAAAGCACGTTAAAAGAAGAAGAAGAAGAAGAAGATATATATATATGTGTGTGTGTGTCTAGTATTACACTTGACATTTTATACTTTCCAAATAAACCCATCAATACCATATAAATGCACATACATACACACACACACACACACACACACACATATATATATATATATATATATATATATATATATATATATATATATATATACATATATATATAATGTGTGTATATATATATATATATATATATATATATATATATATATATATATATATATATATATATATACACTATATATGGGGCTAACTTTTCATCCAGCATATCTACATATAGAGAATATGATTGTTATTCCCATACACTTTTGCGTACACAGTCAACTATTCACGGGTATAGTATTTACTGATGATTAGTTATCCCTCACACATTTATGTGCGATGTTTTTACGTAACTGTGTGTATATATATATATACGAGCGCACAAACATACACACTGGGATAAGTCTCTAGTTACAAGTTACAGCCATTATGACCACAAAAATGCTCTGGAATTATGAGACTTCCTTTACTTCCTCAGTTATCACACAAAGGCCATTTCTGCATCCTGCAGCCCAGACACACCCTAAAGGTGTCTCAACTTCACGTGTAATTCCGAAAGTTTATCGCCCAAAGAGAGAGAGAGAGAGAGAGAGAGAGAGAGAGAGAGAGAGAGAGAGAGAGAGAGCGAGCGAGCAAAGTTATCCGGTGCCATTGCCTTTGCTTTATAATTCCCAAAGTTTGTATTGCCTAACATTATGTTAGTCGGAAGCAAACGGCCGCTTATTTTTCATTCCATTTCTTCTGTTTGAACCAACTTGTCCCACTTAGTATTTGCGTCAGGAATATCATGAACTCTATAATGTTAGAAGTTTGGGGAGGTCTTTTTTTTTTCCCCCTTCTCTTCTTTTCTCTTCACGTTAATCAACTCAGATAGTTCAGAAATGTTTTCAGCTTAATTTTTTTCTATTGTTTGGGATCTCTCTCTCTCTCTCTCTCTCTCTCCTCTCTCTCTCGCTGATATTTCTGGGGTTTTCTGCCGCTAAATTTTCAAGAAGGCATAGCAAAGTTTTCGTGTCGCTATGATGTATTTTTAAGAAATTTACAACAATTATTGTTGTTTTTTGGCGTTGTTGTTTTGTTATTATTATTATTATTATTATTATTATTATTATTATTATTATTATTATTATTATTATTATTATTATTATTATTATTCAAAGATGTTAGAATTACTATTTTACTTTTTTTGTACTTTTACGTTCATACCTTTGATGTTGTTTGATGCTGAATTGGTTCCTGTTGAATTTTCGCATAATTTTTGTCGGTACGTTGATTTTCGAAAAAAAAAATGAAGTTTACATTTTTAGTAAATATTTATTATAAGGTAAAAATTCGTGAGGTTTTCATGTTTAAATGAAAGGAAGCTTGACAAATGATCTCATTATGTATTATCAATTTTTTAATATTCTTGTTATCACGCTGTTCTTGGTATTATGGATGACAGCAGCAGAAACAGCAGTCGTAATGCAAGAGCAATAATAATCTTGACGGCAATCATCAATGAAAAACTGTTCTAGTGTAAACAAGCAAATTAAGGGTAATTGCTATTACATGCCAAGGATTACTCTCCAGTGAATATGTAATTACATCAAGGTGGCTGGATTGTCTTCTGGAGAGCCCTTTAATTTTTAACTACAATTTTTCCTGGCTTCCAAAAATTAAAAGAAAAATTATGTACAGTGAAGAAAACACTATTAGGTTGTGGCCTCTCTCTCTCTCTCTCTCTCTCTCTCTCTCTGAAATTTTGAGTGCATTACTCGAAAGTCTCTATTTCATATTAAATGTAACTGGAGCATTATATATGACATGAGAAAGGTTCCATTCGTAGTAAAATACACGTATGTTTATAATTAAAGAGTTGAATTTATTGAACAGAATGGCATGGTTCGTTTGCAGACAAGTGCTATTCTACGATTTTGATTAAAAACGCATTTAACCTCGATATTTCACACTTGCCAAGAGTTAGCATATAGCTACTGTACTAAAAAGAGTACATTCAAGAAACAGGAACAACGTAAAGATAAATGCGAATGGAAATGTTTCGGGTTCGAGAGATGAAACATAAAAATGCAAGCAGAACAGAACTATTAAATGTACTACAGTGAATAAATGTTTAGAAATGGGACTTCCCTCGAATGAAAAAAGAAGTCTCAACATAAATTTCCCCTCTCCTTGTGCAAAAGAGAGAACGAAGAAGAAATAAAAAGAAATGTCCGAAGATAAGAAGAAAATGGAGCAAGGAAAATCCCTGTCCAAATTACACGTATCCCGGTTGATATATGCAAATCTGACTTGATTCAGTCTTGATAGGGTTTCCATAACAATCCTCGTATGGTATAAGCTGATCCTGGAAGTGGGGGTTGGGGGGAGTCGGGTTGTGTTGGGTTCTTCCCCTTCTCCGTGATGCTCCTTTGATGATATCGGGCTTTATTGTGATTGCTATTGTTAAGGGCCTTAAGGGCTATTTAATCACCAGATTAACCAGCGGTTAACAGGAGAAGACAAAGAGGTAAAAGGGGAGATTGACTAGAGGGGAATGGTTGGCGATAATGAGGGATTTCATTTGCCCACGTCAAAGACGACGCCAGGATCGTTTTCCATGACCGGAATTGTTGAAATGGAGATTCGAAGAGATGATCAAGGTCCTTTTTCATGGCTGGAATTGCCTAAATGGAGATACAAAGACAGGATCAGGGTCGTTTTTCATGGCTGAAATTGTTGAAATGAATTTTCGAAGAGATGATCAAGGTCGTTTTCCATGACCAAAGTTGTTGAAATGAAGGTTCAAGGAAAATATCAGGGTCGTTTATCATGGCTGAAATTGTTTAAATGGAAGATTCAAAGACAAGATCAAGGTCGTTTTTCTTGTCTGAAATTGTTGAAATGAAGATTCAAAGACAAGATAAAGGTCGTTTTTCTTTAGTGAAAGACCAGATAAAGTCGTTATTCATAACTGAAATTGTTGAAATGTATATTCAAAGACAAGATCAAGGTCGCTTTTCGTGGCTGAAACTGTTGGAATCAAAGCCAAGCTCAAGATCACTTTTCATTACTGAAATTGTTGAAATGAAGATTCAAAACAGCATAGAGTCATCAGGGTCGTTTTTCATGGCTGAAATTATTGAAATAAAGATTCAAAAACATTATCAAGCTTGTATTTCATGGGTGAAAGACGAGAAAAAGGTAATTTTTCATTTCTGAAATTGTTGAAATGTAGATTCAAAGATAAGATCAAGGTCGTTTTTCGTGGCTGAAATTGTTGAAATGAAGATCCAGTGACGATATTAAGATCTCTTTTCATGTCTGAAATTGTTGAAATGAAGATTCAAAGCCTAGCTCAAGATCACTTTTCATGGCTGAAATTGTTGAAATGATGATTCATCGACGATATTAAGATCGATTTTCATGTCTGAAATTCTTGAAATGAAGATTCAAAGCCAAGCTCAAGGTCGTTTTTCATGGCTTAACGACAAAATAAAATGTTTTTTATGTCTGAAATTGTTGAAATGAAGATTCAAAGACGAGATCAAGGTCGTTTTTCATGGCTTAACGACAAGATAAAATACGTTTTTTATGTTTGAAATTGTTGAAATGAAGATTCAGGGACGAGATCAGTTCATTTTTCATGGCTGAAATTGTTGAAGCGAAGATTCAAATACAGGATGAAGGTTGTTTTTGCGAGGGCAAAATGTTTAAGTAAAGGTTTAAAAACAAGCTCAAGATCATCATCCCAGACTAAAAATGCCAAAACTCGGTCAAGATCGTTTTCTCGACCTAAAATAGAATTTCCCAATGAAGATTTAAACACTGGAAAGAGATGGCTTCCCTGGTCGAAAACATGAAATATTTAAAAAAAAAAAATATTGCAAAGTATAGAGGAAAGTCGTTTTTGAGATGGAGATAAAATGTTTAATAAAGGTTAGAAGTAAGAGGAAGATGAAACAGTCAAGCGAACGCTAAAAGTATTTGGGAGAAATTGTCTTCCCAACCGAAGATAAAAAGGTTCAGATAATGCTGAGACAACAGGGAGAGCGTTTTGTGTAAATAAAGATCTGATGTTCAGAGAAAGACTGAGGATGAAATTTTGGGATGGAGGACGAACGCAGAGAACAAAATGTTTCAATGGATGTTAAGGTATGAAGAATATCGTCTACCGTTCAGTGGTATATTTTTTTGGGAATAAATAGTTAAGCATAAGGAAATAATTTTCATTGTCAAAGTTTCAATGAAGTTTGAGTTTTAACGTCGAGTACTTCATCTTCTCCACCAGTGTTTCGATAATTTTTTGTTTTGTTTTATCTGTTTACCTATTAATATATAAATTTATCTTTTTTTCTTTTCTAGTAACTGATCTCTTTTTTCCCGTAATTCATATTATCTTTTGACACGTCTTTTGAATTGAGCACCATATTTCTTTGGAAACTTGAATTTCACGTCCATGGTCCTTGTAAGGCTTGTTCCATATAAATAGGGGTGTTTCTTCTGAATAATAATAATAATAATAATAATAATAATAATAATAATAATAATAATAATAATAATAATAACCGGTGGAAAATATTATTTGGACAAATAATATAGCATGAAGGTCACTCTATACGAACACTCTTTGATAGAGAATTATATTATGCAAAAAAAAAAAAAAAAAAACAGGAGCTCAGAGGAAGTGCAACGAAAACCAGATAAGCTAATTGCCACACCTGCTCCGTTAAGGGCCGCCGTAAATGAACAATAAGCATTTGTTGCGTCGGAATTTCGGTTCCTAAGGTAGATAAGCCCTAATTCAAAAGGCCCTTTATCCTTGCATCCGCTCTAATTACCCCTTGGGGAATCAGCAGCCTCGTCATATACCACTAATTACCGTAACGGATTGTTTGCCATCTCTTTCAGCTATAACGAGGCTCTCTCTCTCTCTCTCTCTCTCTCTCTCTCTCTCTCTCTCTCTCTCATTGGGCTCGTTCAGTCGAGTAGTGGATCGCTTCTCTTCTTCAGCCGCCTCTCTCTCTCTCTCTCTCTCTCTCTCTCTCTCTCTTCCGTTTCAGCGTGCTTTTGTGGTTAAGCGAAGCGCAGCGACGAAATATAAAGCTCTCCCCGGGATTATTAGCGTGTTGTGTAAATGGTGGGTAATGAAGAGACGGAAGAGGTCTAAAGCTATCATTCAATGAACTAAAGGTGAAAACAATAGGGTGTTCGATACAGGCCTCCATAAGAGTATAGGAATCTTTTATTTTGTATTTTTTTTTAACCATACAGGGTTTTTTCTTCGTGAAAGTTGAGTTTCTCAACAAATCTTTTGAAGTATAATGCTAGCCTCTGTTTTTTTTTTTTTTATTTATTTTTTTTGTTACCCTGCTCAGACCACGAGCATATTACCAAAAGTATTCTCGCATAAAATTTGTCTGGAAAAAAATGTCATTCATATTTGATTTATCAGAGATCAGACCGGTTTGGAAAGTCTTTAACGTTACAAAAGACACGTGCAAAAATATATCTACAATGTGTAGTTATATTTATATATATATATATATATATATATATATATATATATATATATATATATGTATATATATATATATATATATATATATATGTATATATATATATATATATATATATATATATATATATATATATATATATATATATATATATATATATATATGTATATATGACTATTTATCACATATATATATATACAAACGTCCTTTTATATATATATATAATATATTTTATATATATATATATGATAATATATTATATATATAACATATATATATGAATAACATCAATATCGAATATATTGAGACGATATATATATATATATATTATATTTATATATTCATATAGAAATACAAATATTATATATATATATAATATATATATATATATATATATATATATATATATATATATATATATATATATATATATATATATATATATATATATATATATATATATATATATATATATATATATATATATATATGAGTTTGGTGAGCAATACCAGTAAGTTTCTGAACTGTAACCAGATTTTAGACATAGAAATCCTGGCATTCTAAGACATTAACCATCCAAACGTCTTGAACATTATCTGGCAAGATTCTTCTTCTTTTTTTTCTTACGTTCCTTATATTATATTTCTGCTACGGTTATTTTCATACCCTTTTTTTTTTCAACGAGAATTTATCAGCAAAGCCATTTTATAAACTGCATCTCTCATACCTTCAAGAATTTGCTTCTTTCTCAAGACTGTAACCACCTTCGTACCTTGTCAACCAAGCCTTTTATTCATTCATCCATCGCCTGTAACCTTTATTCCATTTAAGCTAGAAAAATAAGTCACTCCCTTCATCCCTTCACCGTACTGACATTCGTCACAACTTCCTCATTATCTTGTCAGTGATTAAAGTCCCTGGTTAATGAGGCGTTCATTGGGACCTCAGAATTCAAGCGAAGATGCAATGCATTACTACCTTAAAGCAATTATCATTCTATTTTGAAACTTACATATTTATCTACATATTAATTTTTTAATTGGTTAATTTTTCTTTTGTAATAACACATCTCTTCTTTCTGTATTTCGTGTTGCATTCTGTTACTTCTTTCAGATGAACGACATATTCTTTGGAAGCTTGAATTTCAAGTCAGTGGCCGCTGTGGTCTTATTCCATATGAATAGGGTTCATCTTCTGAATAATAATAATAATAATAATAATAATAATAATAATAATAATAATAATAATAATAATAATAATAATAATAATTCACTTCATCAGAGTCAGTGCTATCCGGTGTATATAAGTCGGTGACGTTGTTTTATTAAATATATTAAGAAATTCCTGAGGGCATTTCTACTACTTTCGGTAACTGAGCAGCCAGTATGCCTCTTTATGACGTGAATTAACACTGGCCATTTGCCCATATCCTCTCTGGATGCCCTTTTAGACTGGAGAGACTGTTCAGTCTCTGGAGTGCTAATGTCGGTCAAGTTCGATATACAGAAATTAGTTATCTTATTACTTTCTCATGAGATTTCACGAAAGCTGTTATGATGAGTAGATTATTGTTTGTGGACTAGCTTAGCATCTGTTTTGAAGTAGATGGTTCTGATATTCTTATGAGGAAATGAAAAACACATGAGAGGTACAGGAGCTTTGAAGAGGTTAGTTCTAAATGAAATGGTGTTGAACCTACAGTATGTGAGATTTCTCTACCTGATACTTTTTCCCCTTTTTAATTAGAATAAAATGTCAGGAGGAGGAGGAGGAGGAGGAGGAAGAGGAGGAGGAGGAGGTGGGGAAATGATAGAGATAAAATTGGAAACAGTATTATTAGATGTCGTTCATATAAACCAAAAAAGTTATATATGTTTACTAAGGGTGTTAACTTGTTCAATACGTGATTCAGTATTTCAGGTAAATCTTAGTTACCTTTTTAATTTGGAAAATTTTCTACCTGCTGTTTTTTTATTTCATTTTACACCCTCTTTAATAAAAAAAAAAGAAATAAAATATATAGTTCGACGTAGGCTATTCCTTCACAGTCAAAGGGAATCACAAGAAGCCTCGTAACGTCATCATGTCCTTATCATTCTCGTGCCTTATCATATCATTTCCTCATTTCCTCGCCGGAGGATAGTAATAGACTGGAAGCCATGCAAGGAGGAGGAGGAGGAGGAGGAGGAGGAGGAGGAGGAGGAGGAGGAAGAGATATCCCCTTTAGAGAAGACGGGTTAGTTCGAATCTGCGACTACCACATTTCGATGTTTCATGGCCGCTTCAGGTAACTGAAATTATTACAAGATATAATTTGCTGCTAAATATGCTAAGTGAGATCTGATGCCCCATGAGCGTAATGTCTAAGTTTGCTAATGTAATATGTGTATGTAACTGTATTATACGTGATATATTTAAATGGTCAATATCAACAATTTAGGTAGCTTCAACAATTTGATTAACCTCAGAAAAATATAACATCTGTAACAAATCAAAAGCCAGTTAATCAAAAAGTAAGTGGGTTAATTTTACAGTACGATAATAATCCGCAAGTTTTTACGATTTTTGCTGAATTCGTTAAATAGTACTGCTCAGGGCACGACTTGCAAGACAGTCTATGCTCTGGGGAATATGCAGAAACAAAACGATAGCATTCATTGTGATAATAATACTGCTTGATAAAATAATAATAAAAAAAAGTGTAACTCTTGATCGATTTCTTCAGGAATTTTTCGCCATTAACAATGATTTGAAAATGAAACATACAAGTGATTATTAGAAGTATAGTCTAAACTTATTCTTTTATCAGTGAAATTAGAGACAAACCTATCAGATAGTCAATTTGATCTCTGTGCAACATCACGAAAAAGAAAGGAAAAGAAACGACACTTTCCAACTCGATTTTACATGTGGAAAATGCAGCGAGTATTTCGCAGAAAAATAAAAAAAAACGTCATATGATCCGTGTCTTCCCTCTCCTTTCATCATTCTCGACGTTAGCAGCAGCAGCCTCATTTTTCCAGTGTCAAAAAAAAAGAAAGATAAAAAATGAAGTTTGTTTATTGAAGCCTTTTACGCAACAAAACACCGAGACCGCAGCATTTCTGTGAAATATGACCTCGCAGGCAGAGCTCTCCAGGGTTTTCAGAGCTGATAATAAACCATTAACCCTTGGAAGCTGCAAGAACCGTGTGATTTAATAAAAAAAAAAAAAAAAAGACTTTTAATATAACGTCTTCATTTTCCTATCCATTTGCCACGGTTTCTGGAACCCTGCCTTCCACGGGGTGTTGGGTCTGAGATTCCTTCGTTAATTTATTCACTTTTTTTCTCTACTGATTATTCACTCTATACGTATTCTTTATTGTTCTATTCTTTTCTGTTTTTTTTCTATTTTTCACATATTCATGTTAACATTCTGTTTTGTGGCAGCCTGCTTTGAGAGCTTCTAGGCATAATAATAATAATAATAATAATAATAATAATAATAATAATAATAATAATAATAATAATAATAATAATGTGTAGGACTCTCAATGTCAAGAACAGGAGTAATTTTGTATAAGATCCACAATAATAGATCATTGGTAGAATGTGACACTTTATAAAAATGCATAAAAAGCTTTCGAACCCTATCTTGAAGATGAACCCAGGACAGGGTTCGAAAGCTTTTCATACATTTTTATAAAGTCTCACGTTCTGCCATTGATATATTATTGTGGGCCTTATACAGAATAATATAATAATAATAATAATAATAATAATAATAATAATAATAATAATAATAATAATAATAATAATAATAGAAAAATTCATAAGCAAAATCGAAAACTCCACAATAATTTTTAATGGAGATATTCGTTCTTTAGGAAAATAGACCTTGGTTGGGAAGAATTTGCATTTTATCCCATAAAGTTTTCATAATAAATTTCATAAACGATTTCCTAAAATGCATCAGTTTTGAATGACTTTGTGTATGCTTTTATGTATGTATTTATGTATGTATATGTGTATGTATCCATGTGTAAATATTCGTACAAACTATTGTATGTTTGTATTAATGCAAGCAAAAAAAATTGAAAATGAATGATTGAAGATTATACACGAATATATATGCGTGTTTTTGTGTAATGATTTCCAAGCATAATTTAGCATAATTTATATATGCATGTATTTATGTATCCAGCCCCTTTTGTCTCAGCCTTAGAGTAACCTTTAAATATCTAAGGTGAACTATTCAGTACATCTTCAACGGAAATCTATAATTGATGATTTTCCGAGGAAAATGAGCTCCATTTTAGAGAAAGTGACTTAAATTTAAACAACTTTATAAAATTTTTATGTAGTTATCAACCTACCGATTTTCTAAAGAATATGAGCGCCATCAAAAAAAAAAAAAAGAATATGAAACGACTTGGAAATCAATCTGCGCTCTCCGTGAAGAAAACCTCCAGGCCTCATTTGCGTAAATTTCCCAGGTGCTTCGTATTTCAAGTCAATGCAGATTCATATTTCTCGCACGACTATGGAAAAGTTGATATCTATGATTAAATCTTTTTCTTATTAGTAATAGCCGTCAGGAAAATGGCGGGCTCACTGACCACCACGAAAATAAATTCGGAGATAACCGGATTATTGTGTCCCCGGGCGCTGACCCGTCTAACTTTAAAGGCGTACACGAACGAAGTCGCGTTTTTTTTTTAAATGCACGCGCGTACGCGCGTCGTTTACTCCGTGAAGAATCATGTGCACACTCTCCCAAGCTTTCGTTATTGAAATACATGCATTTATGCTTGCTTTTACTCCGAGTTTCATACGTAGATGTTGCTTTTGTAAACATCTCATACACACCGACCATATTCATCGTACACCCGTAACAGCAACCACTGTATTCGTTATACAGTGACATATATACACAACCATTGTATTCACCATGGAGTCACATGCTAAACAACTAGTATAGTATGATTTTCTAGAATAATGGTAAAAACCTTGATTTCCAGTTGCTGTTATGTAATCTCACTGTTCTGATTTCTTAAACTTTAAATATAATTTTCTAGTGATTATTTTTTATGAAGTTCTGTCAGTCAAGGAGTCTGATTAGCCATGCAGTCGTCTTTAGGCCAGGACAAATGCGAGCAGATAAAAGAAAATAGTTAAGCATGTCTTTGTACTTCTGGCATCTCTGTAGGTTGGTCCATACCAGACCTCAGTGCCCTTTAATAGATTACTGTACTTACATCTCTTGAAGCAAGAGCCTTTGCTGACATAAGCCCGTATGATCTAGACTAACCATCTTTGCCTATCGCAAATGGACTACTCACCTGATTAAATCATTCAGTAGTATCCGAAGTCTTCATCAAACCATTCCCGAGAAGATTTGATGTATTCTTAAACATTCTTAGGACTTGTTTTAACATTAGAGAGATCAAGAGAATTTGCTGTGGACTACCGTCTTCATTCTTCGAGACAAATAACCGAAATAAGTTCGGGTATTTCATAAAGGAAGGGGGACCACTGTTAAAGCAAGCAGGACTCCCGCTCTGCCTAAATGTTTAATATAAGCCTGCCCATTCGTTAAAGCTACTGTGGTGTCACAAGGGCGGGAATCCCACCTTGCAGAGGGATCCCATCGACTTTACGTGACCCTTCCGGGAACCTTCCAAGTTGCGGCTTAATTACAGTGGTCGCTGTTTGGAACAAAGAGATTCTCGTGGTAAACTTGACAAGGAGGAGGTGGAGGATTTACCTCTAAAGATAATAGAAAAGGAAGAAGAGAAAAAGCGACGTAATAAGCAAGAGGAAACACACAAACAGACATAGGAAAGTAAAAACCGAGTTAAGTAAATTGTTGGCTTGGAATACTGGGGGAGGAGGCAGCCATTTTCTAAAGGGAGCTTTTGCCTCGCAATAGGATTCAGGTAAAGCCGAGTTTGAAATGAATGCAATTGTTGAGGAGTTTTCGCTGCGTCTGTGTGCGTCTGCCCTCCCTCGGGGAAGAGGACAGGAATTTGTCTCAGACAATTACCTGGCTCATGTAATAGTTCGTAATCCCTCGGGATATTGTCATGGAAAACAGAGACATTTCTGTGGCTTATGAAATATGCTCTTATTTTCGAAAAAGATATTTCCCCGTCTCTCTGTTCGTTGGGGGTTCTGCTTTCTTTTGTCGTCGTTCCGCTTATTCAGACATTTCATGGCTTGGTGCATCGAACGTCTGTCTGTTTGACTGTCTGTCTTCCTGTTTGTATGTTTGTTGGGTGTATATTTTGATCTTAATTTCTGGGTATTTTTCAGTTTTCGTTTTCTTCTGTTAAATTTCCGATTGTCCAGACATTTCGTGTCTTGATTTATTGCTTTTCTTTGTTGATTGATATATGTTCTTTGTGAATAGTATTTACTTATTTCATAAACATATTTTCTTTCTCCTTTGTTATCTTTCTGCTTATTTAGATATTTCATGACATTATGTGTTACAGGTTTCCGTTTTCTCACAAATACAAATACTTAGAAATTTACGATAGATTTTCAAATTATATAACCCGTAACATCCAGGTAGTAGAAGAGCGCATGCAACAAATGGGTGAAATCTGCAATATCTGTGCTTCAGATGAGTCTTCTACTACCTGGATATTACGGGTTATATAATTTGAAAATCTGTCGTAAATTTTTAAGTATTTGTATTTGTAAGAAAACTGAAAACTGTAGTACATAATGTCATGAAATATCTAAATAAGCAGAAAGATGTATGTCTATATATATATATATATATATATATATATATATATATGTATGTATGTATATACATATATGTATATATACAAATATATATATATAAATCTTATGTATAAAAGTGAAAGCCTGCATGTTAGTTTGTATGTTTGTTCGCTATAGAAATATGAACCGCTTGAACGGTCTACACAAAATTTGGTACGAGGCCATCATTTGACCCAACTTAGATAAAAGGGTAGGTTTCAAACCTGTACCGCCACCTTCTCCCTTTCCCCATCCCCTTCCCCCTTTCCCTTTGTAACTTATGTGGAAAATAAACTCTGCAGGTTTATCATACCTCTCTCTCTCTCTCTCTCTCTCTCTCTCTCTCTCTCTCTCTCTCTTTCCTGTTAAGATAGTTGCTTCGGTTACAGTGACCAGCATTTTTGACATTTTATATTCCACCCCTCCTCACCCCTACTTCCTATCGGGGCTGAACTTTGACTTAAAGGGAATCGGGGGTGTCACTATTCATCTCAGTGAGCTTGAAACCTATGGATTAGACAATAAATCTGTCATTTCTGGTTATTTTTACATGTCACTCCCTTCTCACCCTTCTCACCCTCCTTTTTCCTATCGGGGCTGAACTTGGATTTAAAGGGCATTGGGAGTGTCACTATTCATCTCAGCGACCTCGAAAACTATGAATTAGACACTAATATCTGTCGTTTTCGGTTATTTTTGCATGTCACCCCTTCAACCCCTTCCTGTTGGGACTGAACTTGGACTTAAAGGACATTGGGAGTGTCACTATTCATCGCAGCGGCCTCGAAAACTATGGGTTAGACACTAACATCTGTCACTCAGTTATTTTTACATGTCACCCCATCCCCTTTTGGTGCCAGTGATGTCTTACCCACACAGTGTTCTTTTCGAGGTAGTAAGTCATTTGTATACCAAGTTTGGTTGAAATTGGTCAATGCATTTCAGAGTGTATGTAGAACATACACACACATGCATACATCCATCCATTTATATATATATATATATATATATATATATATATATATATATATATATATATATATGTATATATATATATTATATATATATATATATATATATTTATATATATATATATATATATATATATATATATATATATATATATATATATATATATATATATATATATATATATATCATATACATAATCAAAGTCACCCATCTTGAAATAACTTATACTAAAATGTAATTATAATTGATAAGCTCATCTGCCCGGCTAATATTTGAACTTGTGCATTTTAGTTTAGATATAATGATAGACAGTTGATTTATCTGTTTAGCTGTCAGTGCCCTTATCAATTCTAATCCCCTCTGTTTGCGGGTTATTCTCAAGGTAAAGTTCATTGCATAATGAGTGATATTTGTGGTCTAATATTTGTTAGTATAAAAGCAACTTTCGTATAACTGACAGAATTGTACACACATATACAGTATATATATAAATTATATATATATATATATATATATATATATATATATATATATATATATATATATATATATATATATATATATATATATATATATATATATATATATATATATAGCTGACCAACCTGATGCTGCCTAGAAATCTCTGAATGACAACTGATAAACTCTCTCTCTCTCTCTCTCTCTCTCTCTCTCTCTCTCTCTCTCTCTCTCTCTCTCTCTTCTCATTCCTGTTAAGATAGTTGCTTCAGTTACATTGCACAGCATTTTGACATTTTATATTTCACCACTTCTCACCCGCCATTCTGTCGGGGCTGATCTTGGACTTGAAGGGCATCGGGAGTGTCTCTGTTCATCCTATCGATCTTGAAAACTGGACTAGACTCTAATATCTGTCATTTTTGACATTTTATTTTTTACCCCTTCTCACACCCCCCCCTTCCTTCCTGTTGGGCTGAACTTGGACTTAAAGGGCATCGGGGCATCGGGAGTGTCACTATTCTTCTCAGCGACCTCGAAAACTGTGGATTAGACACTAATATCAGTTGTTCTCTGTAATTTTTACATTTCACCCCTTCCCACACACCCGCCCCCTTTGGTGCCAGTGATGTCTTATCCCCACAGTGTTCTTTCCCAGATAGTAAGTCATATGTATAACAAGTTTGGTTGAAATTGCTCATTGCTGTTCAGAGTATATGTGGAACATAGACACACACACACACACACACATACATCCATTTATATATATTATATATATATATATATATATATATATATATATATATATATATATATATATATATATATATATATATATACACGTACATACGTAATTACTTATTTCTTTATTGGAAGAATGAAAATATTTAGCTTTATAATTTTTTTTATAAAGTTTTCCAGATTCTCGTTTTAATTCACAGGTCCCTGAAATGATGGATTGTTGTTCAGGATGGAAATCTCTGTGATTTATTTGATCATTACTTTCCCATATTGCAGGTGGAGACCATTTTGAAAATAATGCTTCTATAATAATAAATCTGGATTAAATGTATTTCCAGCCCGAAAATAAGAGGATTTTTCTTTTATAAATGAATCAGTGTCTTGGATTATGTTCTCCATATGAAAGGACAAGGACCAGATTGATGTCTTATTTCTAAAGTTGAGTCTTCTTGAATACACTCTTTACAGGGTAATTAATTGATATTTTCTTTCCTTAACTAAATAATCTATTCGTTACTCATTTCTAAGCGTCGACTATGTTTGCCTTTTTTTAAAGATTACGTTTTTATTTTGTATATAGGTCTATATGTATGTATGTATATATATATATATATATATATATATATATATATATATATATATATATATATATATATTATATATATATATATATATATATATATATATATATATATATATATATATATATATATATATATATATATATATATATATATATATATATGTATATATATATATATATATATATATATATATATATATATATATATATATATATATATGTTTATATATGTATACATACATATATATATATATATATATATATATATATATGTAATTCTAATAGCCACAATGCCATCTTAACTTCTCGAATTCTTTTGCGCTTTTTTGGATATGCTTGTAACTACGAAGCCGAATGTATCCAAACGAAAGAAATTGAAGAGCCAGTGAACGCCGGTCGGGAAGCGAACCCGAATTCCATATTCACAGGAGGTCACGTTGCCAGATACATTCCTTTGTAGTTACAAGCATATCCAAAAAGCGCGAAGAATTCGAGAAGTTAAGAGGGCATTGTGGCTATTAGAATTACATATGTGTCTGGTAAAAGTGACCAGTAGTTCTACATATATATATATATATATATATATATATATATATATATATATATATATATATATATATATATATATATATATATATATATATATATATATATATATATATATATATATACACACACACATATACGTTCCATGTATATATATATATATATATATATACATATATATATATATATATATATATATATATATATATATATATATATATATATATTCTCTCTCTCTCTCTCTCTCTCTCTCTCTCTCTCTCTCTCTCTCCATCTCTCTCTCTCTCTCTCTGATAATAAAAAGAAATAGTAGATAAATACACTATACTTTGCACAGTCTGTTTGCAAAGAAACAATCCTATGCACCATATTCAACAACGATAAACTTCGCAGTTTTCAACATATCTAGACGAAAAATTTTGTTTTCAAACTCAAAAATGGGTCAACCTGTACTAGGTCCCTGTTCACTCATCGAGCAATTAGTGAAGACGACCGAACAGTCCCTGAGATGTGCGAGGGTCTCCGGGTTAAGTGGAACAGCCTCCTAGCAAGTCTAATGGGATATAAGGTCGCTAATGAAAAGACTGAACTCAGAACGGAAGAACGTGGATCCGATTCTGCACTTACAGACTGACGGACGAAAAGGGAGGAAAGGCAAGGCCAGGCAGGTAGACTTTGGTAGGAGACAGACTGGCAAAGAATGATAATCACGGAGAAAAACTGAACTTGTAACGGAAGAACGTAGATCCGATTCTGCACTTACAGACTGACAGACGAGGCGAGGCCAGGCAGGTAGACTTTGGTAGAGACAGACTGGCAGACAGTGATAATCACGGAGAAAAACTGAACTTGAAACGGAAGAACGTGGATCGATTCTGCACTTACAGACTGACGGACAAAAAGGAGGAGAGGCCAGGCCAGGCAAGACTTTGGTGGAGACAGACTGGCAACAGACTGATAATCACGGAGAAAAACTGAACTTGAAACGGAAGAACGTGGATCCGATTCTGCACTTACAGACTGACGGACAAAAAGGGAGGAGAGGCCAGGCCAGGCAGGTAGACTTTGGTAGGAGACAGACTGGCAGACAGACTGATAATCACGGAGAAAAACTGAACTTGTAACGGAAGAACGTGGATCCGATTCTGCACTTACAGACTGACAGACAAAAAGGGAGGGGAGGCGAGGCCAGGCAGGTAGACTCTGGTAGGAGACAGACTGGCAGACAGACTGATAATCATGGATAAAGAGAGAGAAAGACTTGACAGAGCCATGAGGCTAAGGATAGACACAGAAGGACACACGGACAGATGATTACAGCGTCTGACAGACACGTATTCAGGGAAGTGAGAGGAACAGACAGACATTAATAGGAGGCAGGAAAGAACTACGCAGTCAGACACAGCCGGGCCGGGTAGCATGAGAAACAGCTTAGAGAGAGAGAGAGAGAGAGAGAGAGAGAGAGAGAGAGAGAGAGAGAGAGAGAGTGGGTACTGATATTGTCATAATTCAGTAACCTATTGTATATTCAGATAAATATAGTTTGTTTTTCCCTTATCAGTTTCCTCTAGCAGCAGTAAAAGAAAGCAACAGAGGAGTTTAGTACGAAAAAAAGATCAATTGTAAACAAACTTACTTCTAAAGGAAGTTTATTTCATAAATCTAAAAAATCCAATAAGTAGCTGGTTAATATCTTCATAAAGAACTTGAATGAACTTAGTAGAATACAAATTTTAGTACAGAGAGCAAACTCTTCCTGCCAACCTTGTGAGAGTTGAGTATTTGTATTCAGTGGTCTGGTGGAATTTTCAGTATATCCTTAGCATAATAATTTACATTACACACAAAGGTTTCTTGTGAAGGTGAGCTCCCTTTGTATCTGTTTCTCTCGTCAAAAAAAAAAAAAAATGCATTTTGACTTTCAAATTGTGTCTGGTCCTTGAAGAGGCAGGATTGGGTGTCCGTTAAAGATGCCTCTAACTTTATAATGGTAGACTAAGCGTTGTTCCCTTTCATTTCGTTTTCTGATTCCCAAATGGTGATTATTAAAATATATTATTGAAATAAAATCATCGCCAAGCACAAGGACATTCCTGATTACTCGACGTCTCTCTTATCCCTTCCTACAAATACCCCTTAGGGCGGTAATGCCGTCTGTGTAACTCAAGAGGGGCACTGTTCGCGTTACTCAAGGGTGTTGCAGCGTCCCTCCGGGCCCTGGCTGCACCTATCTTTGCACCTTTTACTCAACTTCCATTCCCGCTTCCTTTCTTCCATTTTTCTTTCCAACCCCTCTGTTGCCTCTTCGTACAATTGTGGGGTTTCTCCCAGTTTCATCTGTAAATCATTGTGCTTCACCTCATTTATTATCTGGATCTCTTTTATTATGCTGTTCAATCACTCCAACTCCCCTTTTCACTGTCGCAAGCGCTGAATGGCAGAAAGTAACCCAGTGCTTGACTTTATAGCCTAAATTTCATGTTTCATTCTTAAAGAAAATGAGTATTGTAGATGAACACGCTACAAAATTTACGCACGAAGTGGTATTTGGATTCTCGATTTGAAAACCAAGATTGGTGTTGCAGATAACAAAGACGGCAGCATTTAGAAAGTCAGAGAGAAAGGTTTGCATATCAGCTTTTCGAGGCAATTCAAAGTATTATCACCGTTCGATTGATTTATGAAATTTAGGCTCTTAAGCCAAGCACTGGGGCACTTTTGGCCATTCAGTGCTTATTAAGACAATGGGGACAGAGAGTCTGATTAGTCGGAAAGCAAGATAAAGAGATCAAGAAAATAAAGAAAATCAGGTACAATGTGCTTAATGTGAAACTGGAAGAAAACCCTCACGGTTGTACCAAGAACTAATAAAGTAAAAAGCTAAAAAGTGGATGCAGTTAGGGACCGAAGGTACGCTGCAAACACCCTTTAGCAACGACTGCAGTGCACCACTTGAGACACAATGATGGCACTAACCTCCTACAGGGTATAACTGGTCAAGGTGTAAGGCATATTGCTCACAGAGGTTCGATACTGATAGGAGGTTTGCTCTCTCTTCCTCGAACTCGTGGTTTCTTATTCAGCACAATTCGATATCGAGTTCCTGATGTCGTAACTTGCATTGCTTGAGGGTAACTGTTAGGTGAGGGGTGGGGAGAGGAGGGGAGAAGTAGACCCAAAATGAGAAAGATATTTTGTAAAGGTAGTTTGATGGTTTACTGGTTAATAAAGGAGTAAGAATATGTGGCATTTGATTATAGCAATCATTACTGTGTCCGGTGCTGAATGGTTATTTACCTTTCATCAGCACATGCAGTATATACACCACATTTCACCCTCCAGATGTGGGAAGTAATGAGGAACTCGTCTTGCCTGTCACAGGCATGTTATGCATTGTCACGACGAAGCATCGGATATTCTTGCTTTTACATACATATGTAAATATGTATGTATGCATGTATGTATGTATGAATGCACATACTCTCAAGGCATACATACTCCTCCTTTATCATATTTCACAAAATAAGAAGCAAGAAAAACACAGGACTTAGCTTGGAAACCTGACACGAAAAATTGCATGTGCCAAAGTCATTATCAAGCAAGGGATCACCGTCAAATCTGGCTTGATGGAAAATATATCTGCAACTGATATCATGAAATATACCGCAGCCTTTAATGATTACAGTTACCATGGATTCATGATAACTGAGATTTTCTTGCATTAACAATAAAAATCATGAATTCTATCAGTTTGCCTCGAAGTTCGTGCATGCAAGCCATTGATGACGCTGGCTGGCATTAAGAGAAACGAACGCACTATTACCGATCCAAGTAGGTCTGTTTTTATGACTTGTCCTACTGAATCAAATGCAAAGTATAGCCATTTAGTTTTTCAGAGTGTAGCGGCATCGATAGTGCATTGGGAATAAACCATACGCTTAGGGTGCATCCTCACTGCAGTGAAACGTGTCATAAACACATCGGCGATTTAACGCATACATATCACAAACAGGTCGAAAACAAGTAAACGACCGTAAGTGGAGAGCGAATCTTTGGCAAATGCTGATGATCGTACGAAGCACTGGTTGGGGTTATCAGTAAGTCGTTGGCTTGTATTCAACCTGTTTGTGATGTGTGAGATAAGTTACTGACGCGAGTTTAGGACATGTTTTGCTGCAGTGTGGACGCATCGTGAGTCTTGCCTTTGTCCTCCAGGTCCTAATTCTCTCTTCACTGATCAGTATGTAATTACAGTATACAGAATAAAGGTACCTTGATCCTAGCTTCGACCGAGTAGGTAATATTATGGGGACCGGGACTTATCTTTCGTTTTTTTTTTCTTTTTGGGGGCGGGGAGGTGTAGGATGCAAAGGAATGAAGCGTTCCCACTCCTTGGTGGGGACGTCATTTTTATCTTCTAGAATTCGTCATACCTTGCTAACTTCTCAAAATAACCAAGAGGACGTGCGAATGAATTTTGCAGTTTGAAATCTACCACTCGACAATAGCAACCTTGGATTCACTATTTAAGTAGTCTACTTTTAGAACCTCCTTAACCGTCGTTCTTACTAGCATCACCGAAGTCTAAATAATTTCGTAACTTGATTCTTGTATTCGTAATTCCCCAATTCAATTGTTCCATTCTACATCGCAGTGCAAGACTCGTAAATTCCAGATTCTGCGGTTTCCAGATCTAGGCACGAGTATTACATTACTGATTCCACCACCTGACCACTTCCTTCACGTATTCAACACCCGATTCTTCATTTTTATTAGATGCTTCACTTGCCCTAATGGTTCTTTAATACGCCAAACGAAAATGACTATATTCTCAGCACTAAGTCGACCGTTGGTGTTGTAAATCCTTCATGGTCAACAGCTGACAACCGTCATTTACATTTACGACCGCGTTCATATGACATTTTCTGATTTGCATTTTTGTATACGGTCACCTGATTTTTTCATTCTTTAATCTACCACCCAATGCATATGAAACGTCCTCCCGGTCACTACTTGCTGCTGAGTTCCACGTTGGACGAGTCGGTAGAGTTCTCGGTAGCACCCGAGTTCGAGTCTCCGGCCGGCCAGTGAAGAATTAGAGGAATTTATTTCTGGTGATAGAAATTCATTTCTCGGTATAATGTGGTTCGGACTCCACAATTAGCTGTAGGTCCCGTTGCTAGGTAGCCAGTTGGTTCTTAGCCACGTAAAATAAGTCTAATCCTTCGGGCCAGCCCTAGGAGAGCTGTTAATCAGCTGAGTGGTCTGGATAAACTAAGGTATACTTGTAGTATAACGTCTGAAAACAAGAGTATTGAAAGTTCGCTTACTCCTCACGTTTTTGCATCATTATCTGACTCGCAATTCTTTGAACTTTCATTCACATTTGTTCTGTGCAAAACTTTCAATAATTTCCCAAAATATAACATCGACTGCGGAACTGTTTCATTAGTGATGTGCTCAGGGCCTGAAAAAAGCTCGTTAAAATCTAAAAATCTCTTATGTTCTTTGCAATGGTCAATTCTGATCATTATATTTCCAGCTGAAGATTCTCATTACTTGAGAATGTTTCATTCCACTTGGGAACTTCTTGTGGAATATTGTCATTACTACAGAATTGTTTTTCATTCTGATCAGAAGATTCTCGGTGGATGATTCTCGTGTTAAGGGAATAATTAATCCAGCATGCAAATTCCCAAAGAATTATATTCTCTTCGTAAGGATAGTTAGGTGGAATGAGTATTTTATAGGGAGTTATTCAGATATTCTCACTTCATGAGAGTTTCTTTTTATATATATATTCCGAGAATTTCTGTTGTATGTCTTTGTCCCTGAAGATATGACGATGAGGTCTAATTAGTGCATTTCGGACTAGATAATCTCATTGTAATTTAAGAGTTTATACTTAAATATTCTCACCACTTCAGGCATTTGATTAGTTTTCGCTGTGTGCTTCCGTCCCCTCTTTCACACTGGAACATCAATTTCTTAATAATAATGTTCGGAGACTACAAATCTCCGCCAAGGCTGAACAGTCCACAACCCCTTATACGTTCTTATCCATGTCTTGATCTCTTTCAAAATCTAATCATTTGCCGCCGGTCAATGGGTTAGTACATTTTAATGAGCTTCTTTCAGGCCTTGAACATATCACTAATGAAACAGCTCCGCAGTCGATGTTATACGCTGGAAATAAGAAAAAGATAAGGAATCAAGGAAAGAGAAGAAGGTGGAGGAAACTTGGGGGAAAAGAAATGAAAGCATTCCTCCAATACAAGCACACCAATTCAGGAACGTCGGGCGACACTACGTTACCAGTCTCCGGATTTTCTTTCCGTGGTTTGAACAGACACTGGAAGTTTATATTGCCACCGCCATTAGACGAATGCGCAATTCCAGTCGATTCCTTTACCTCTGGAAAGGGACTTCCAGGAACACCTTGGTCTGGAAAGGGACTTTGTTTTACTTTTATATAATTCTTTATTACGCAAATGAAAAGTACGTGTTAGCGGTCTTATCGTCTTTATTTTTGTATGACGATTACTCAGGACTGATGTTGCTTACGGGAGAATGACGCCTCGACTGGTATGACGGAGTCCAAAGGTCCACATCAGACCTCTTATATCCTTTCACATCTTGCGACACTTACGGGCCAAGTTTGGACAAGAGCCCGTGCTCACCACAACCGACTGAAACATGAGACAACGATAATAATAATGAAATATTTACCAAAGGGGGAATGAAGAGGGTCAACAACAAAATAAAGAACAACAAAAGCAAACGCTAAGAAGGGAACAACATCTGCAGCATCTGCAACATCCACTTCAACTCATAATTAACCAAACACGCCTCAGTGGTCAAAGCTACCAAACATCTCCGTTAATTCGGTAAGAAAAACCCAAGAAGCGAACCAAATAAACAGAGAGAGAGAGAGAGAGAGAGAGAGAGAGAGAGAGAGAGAGAGAGAGAGAGAGAAGCTTAATCGAGCAGCAAAAGAAGCTAATTGCATACACAAAGGTGTGGTAGTGAGTTTTGGCTTTTCGTCGGTTTCATTATAATCTTGTAAGTAAACGTCGAGCCTTTTTTATTTTTTTTTTTTAAGAATTCTGTGTTCTGTCTTCCTGAGTCTCCCCATTAGATAAACCTCTGATCTTATTCTCTTGTAAGAGAGAGAGAGAGAGAGAGAGAGAGAGAGAGAGAGAGAGAGAGAGAGAGATCGTGTCACGTAATTTGTCTTTTGAGTTAGGAAGGAGAATGAGGTTCCTTTTCCGATAACAGGTAGCAACATAAAAAAACCTGTTATATGAAGAATAATGAAAAAAATGCGGCTTTCTTGTTTAACACATTATGTTTCTCTCTCCTCTCTCTCTCTCTCTCTCTCTCTCTCTCTCTCTCTCTCCTTACCTGTGGAAATTCAAGTCAGTGCAAGTTATCAGACATAAAAATACCGGTAAATAAAAAAGTCAAAATGCGGCTTTCATATTAAAGACGCGTTCTCTCTCTCTCTCTCTCTCTCTCTCTCTCTCTCTCTCTCTCTCTCTCTCTTACTTCTTACCTATGGAAATTCAAGTCAATGTAAGTTATCGGAACATCTTATCCCTCCGGTAACACGTGCATGCAATAGCCACAAGCCGGGGTCGTTTAAGTCGTTAGCGGGGAGAGGGGTTGGGAGGTATTAGAAGGAGTTGGACGGGGGTGGTTGGAATGGACGTGCGGGGCGGGAAATGGCGGGGAGGGAGTTGCTTTATGAGGCGGGGACAAAGGTCTTGGACCGACCTGTTGTGTCCCATAGAAGCATTTCGGTAGGACACTTTGGCCCTCTCGAATTTGGTAACTTTCCTTTAATCGGTTAAAGCATTTTTTTAATTATTAAAATGGTCCAAGCTGCTGATCCGGGCTGTATAGTTTGAAAATGAAAATTATATCTTTAAACTTCAAACTTTTTTCTAGGACGCAAGGCGGAAGAAAGCCTTTTTCTTTTCAGACAATGGAGCGTTAACAGATAAAAGTGATCGAGGAATTAAAATAATACAGGGAGATGTAAAAGGGAACGATGCGGATTTTACAAGTTCTCCAGCAAGCGTCACAAAAGGTTGACTTTCGCAAAAAAGAAAGTAAAAGAGGAGGACATTAAAACGGAACATTTTCATAATCCTCCTCCGAGAGAAGGGTCTTCTTCTTCTTCTTCTTCTTCTTCTTCTTCTTCTTCTTCTTCTTCTTCTTCTTATTCTTCTTCCGTGATGCGTACAAGGGAGACTTAAAGGCTAAAAGAGCTTCTTTTTCCTCTTCCATCCCCGCACCCGTGATAAAGAATAAAAAATACGACAAAATGAAATGTCCATTCAATCTGCAAGAGAAAGGTCCCCCAGTTCTGGTGCTACTTACATCCTTTGCCTTGCCAATTTAGTCGGATCTGTGAAATGGCCAGTCTTGGGTAAAAAAACAGGGTCTTTAGAAGGTAGGGTTTACTTACGACTAAGGAAAGAGATTACGAAAAAGAAAACGAAAAGAGTAAATAAATATATATATGAATATGTGTCAGAAGCGTACTTTTGTCCACTGGCAAGACAACGAAGGTGAGAGAATATATTTAATGAATATGTAAATAGCTTTGTATGCAGATAATGCCATAGGTTTAGTTAACCGCTCGGGTTAAAAAAAAAACTGTATTACTCTATTTTTTCATTTTTCAAATACAAGTTCGCCAGGTGATAGTCCCGCATCGTATACAACGCAGATAGTTAAAGAAGTATGAATAAACAATATATTTAAGTCATTCAGAGTGGTCAGGGGAAATGTATAATATACAACCTTAAATCGGAATTTAAATTAAAATCATATATTACAGCAGAAAAATAGCCATAGTAAAGCTCTTTATATTTTTTTTTACAAAAAAAGATCGAGAGATCGAGAGAGAGAGAGAGAGAGAGAGAGAGAGAGAGAGAGAGAGAGAGAGAGAGAGAGAGAGAGAGAGAGAGAGACGTATATCACAGCAGAAAAAGAAACAGTATAACTATATATTTCTTTACAAAAAGCCGATTCAAATAATCTAACCCTTTTTAGATATCCGTTTTCTCAAGAGAGAGAGAGAGAGAGAGAGAGAGAGAGAGAGAGAGAGAGAGAGAGAGAGAGAGAGAGAGAGAGAGAAACGTATATCAAAGCAGAGAAAGAAACAGTATAACTAAATATTTCTTTACAAAAGGCCGATTGAAATAATCCAACCCTTTTTAATAATCCCTTTTTTTTCAAGAGAGAGAGAGAGAGAGAGAGAGAGAGAGAGAGAGAGAGAGAGAGAGAGAGAGAGAGAGGAGATGGAGAAGGAGTTCTTGAAAAATACCATAAAAGATGGTCGTAAGTGAGTAATGGTTTCAATTTCATCAACATTAAGCTTATCATAAAAGAGTCAATATCTTCTGGAGGGGTACACTTGGCCCTTGCCCTAAGAGCTCCAAAGCATTAAGATTGGCCAATAGTTGCATAAAAGTTCCTGCACTGCATTATTATCCCTCGCAATAACATTGCTCAACGACATGCTCCACGCCAGCTAGCTTTCTGAACTTCTCTTTTAACTCTCGCAAGCACACACAAACACACACGTTTATATGTGTGCATGTGTGTTTTTCAGGTCAATGGTGCAGTGTGCGTAAAAGGGGCGCGACGTGGTGCTGATGTTACTTCTGTTTAGTTGTAAGAAGTAGCTAATATTGTGGAAATTTACTGGTTTTGTATATATATATATATATATATATATATATATATATATATATATATATATATATATATATATACTGTATATATATGCAGTATACAGATAGATAGATAGATAGGTAGATAGATATATGTATATACATATCAAAATGGTTTGAACCCATTGATGTAAATAGTTAACACCTAAATCCCAAGTGAGTCTTTCTTGTAACGCCAGTGGCATCCATGCTTTTCACTTCTTTGGAATACAGGTCAAATAAAATAAAAGCATTCCTGCCGCTTGGCACTGTGTGAAACTCCGAGAATCACTTGGGGCATGGAGTTCAGGGTTTTTTAGATCTTTACAAGACAAAGGTGTAAGGTCAGTGTTTGCAGGAATGGAAAGGACAGAGAGTAACTTTGTCTTGGAGCTAGTTGGGAAGTGAGGTAGGGAATGGGGCATATGGTGTCACGAAAGCTCTGGGATGGAGTGAAGGAATACTAGTGGGTTGGTAGGGATGTACTGGTTGACTAAGTGTTGCAGGGGAAATATTTGGAATAGTGACTATGTCTGGTCCAGGTACGCAAATGAATGAGGGTGAACGCGACAGTTTTTTTTTAGTCTGAATCTACGCCTGACCGGGTTTGTAAGTTATGAGAGGGTGGCTCTGCTAGGTGATTTAAATGCTAAGGTAGGTGACAAAGAAAATGATGGCATTGTGGGTAGGTATAACTCGAGTAAATGAAAAAGACGAGTCTTGTGGAATTCCGTTTGGAAGGGAGCTTGATTGTTGGCAGTATATAGTTGCCAGAAATGAATACCCATATGTATACCTCGGAATGGGGAAATGGCGATGAAACGGATTGCTAGATTATGTTATTCATATGTATATCTCGGAATTGGGAAATGGGGATAAACGGATTGCTAGATTATGTTGTTAAAAAGTAGAATGAAGAGCAAGTTGATGGAAGTAATGGTAAAAAGGGGAGTTAGTGGAAGTATGCCTGATCATTGTTTGGTTGAAGTGAAAGTTAAGATTACTGTGAGATTGTTGTCGAAGAAGAGCTAAATATGTGCTTGTATATATAATTAAGATAGGCAAATTAAACAAGTGAGAAGTGTATATAGATACAAATGGATGCCATATGGTCTTGCGTCAAGAATGTATCAGTGGGAGAATAAGAAAAGGAGTATATAAAATTTTATGTTGGTGAGAGAGAGAGAGAGGGAGAGAGAGAGAGAGAGAGAGAGAGAGAGAGAGAGAGAGAGAGAGAGAGTTTTTGTAGGAGTAAGAGGGTAGGAAGAAGGAATAAAAACAATGAATGTTGGTATGAGGACACAAGTGTTTAATGGAGGAAAAAAGTGACATTATTTCAGGTGTAATTGCATGACCCAGTTAAAGATCTTGTGATATTAAACAGGACAGTGAACTGGGTAGCCTAGAGGAATGAGAGAGCTAAAGAAGCAATGCGGAAAAAATAGAGAAAAGAAGGTGACGCCTACACGGAAAGAAATGCTAAGAGAAAGGATAACGAACAAGTGGATTATGTATTGTAAGAGAGGAGAAAAGAAAGACCTAGACAGTATAAAAGAAGTGTTAGCAAGAGAGAGTGTGAGTGAGAGTGAGAGTATATCTGAAAGATAAGTAAATGGTGCAGTGCGTGTGTTTGGAGTTTGACATACTGTTGGTGAGCCCTCTGCTAATGTTGTGGCAGCTTTTTTGCGCGTTAGGATCGTCCAGGATTCAGCAGTTAGAGTAGGAAAGTGGTGGTGACCGTTTTACTGTTTTTTATTTTTTATTGGAGCCACCCCCTTTAAAGGAGAGAAACTCTATGCTGGAAAAATACTCTCTCTCTCTCTCTCTCTCTCTCTCTCTCTCTCTCTCTCTCTCTCTCTCTATATATATATATATATATATATATATATATATATATATATATATATATATATATATATATATATATATATATACATGCATACTTACATACATACATACAGTATACATATACATGCATACATATATTTATGTATACATACTATTAACCATCACCTAATTCCTTGCCAATTGAATCCACCTTATTCGTAAAAAATTCGATTCCTCTATGAAACCCAGTTTTAATATATAAAAGGTAAGATTAGTTCAAAACATTCCCATGTCTGTTCCTCGTTTCAATAAAAGGTGTGATTGATAGGTAAAATACTCTTATATAGATTACCTAATGAACAGGAAAAAATACTTCTGTTAATGATACAAACTGGCAATTCATTTATTTCCAGAATCAATCACTTCTGCATCGGTGACCGTAATCGTCTGCGACGCCAGTTGCAGCAAAACTTGAAATCAGTCATCAGTTAACAACTTCGTTAACTTATATTCCGTAGATAGTAAGAAGGGAAATGAAGCTTCAAAACAAAATAGAATGAAACCTGAGTATCTCAACACCACAACGCATGATGAAAACAGGTCCCCAGGTTACCGCACCTGGAATTTATGTCGGCTAATTGTCAGTCGACAAGAGACGCGGCACGGAGAATTATTGACAATTAAGGAGAAAGGAGGAAGGACGGAAATACCTCTGACATTTCAAAAATTATAATTGACATTTAATAAAAAAAGAATTGATAGTCTATCAATTATTCAAAAGTCACATTTTTGTCTCAGGCAAGCTTTCGGCTGTGGGAAGCCACATTGAAGCCACATTGAAGCCCTGTGATTCAAGGTATTGTCTGCGTCATGCATATTCAAAGAAGTTTTCAACTCTCTCTCTCTCTCTCTCTCTCTCTCTCTCTCTCTCTCTCTCTCTCTCTCTCTCTCTCTGCTCAGTCCTTTTATTTTTTTTATTTTCTTTATATCGGTACGTCTACCTATCTATCTATTTCTGCACCTCCTGTGTGTCGATTCGTATGTCCACACAGATAAGTACAGTTAGGGTGGAGTACCAAGTTGGTTTAAATGGAAACTTGCTCTTTGACATACATTTACTAGTATGTATGCACATATATGTGTATGTATACGTATACATACACACGCATATATATATATATATATATATATATATATATAAATACATACATACACACACACACACACATATATATATATATATATATATATATATATATATATATATATATATATATATATATATATATATATATATATTTACATATATATATATAATTATTTTGATCCTGTGGTCCAGCCTCATCTCACCAGTGAGAGTCCTGCGTTCGATTCCGGGCGAGAGTGTAGTGACTTGGGTCGGTTTCGTAAAAACTTCATTGTCACTCAGGCCCTTGATAATTAGGTCATTATTCGACTTCAGTAGGTATCTCTCAACTTGGGTGGAGACGGGTATGGGTCTTGTTGAGAAGTAGAAGGTAAACTCTTTCTGCAGCCACCCACTAAAGATATATATATATATATATATATATATATATATATATATATATATATATATATATATATATATATATATATATATATATATAGGCTATATGATGTTGACTAATATTAAACGTAGAAATGAATAATAAAGGGATGAAATTACAAGTATCCTGATAAGTCCTAATCATATAACTGTATCGAAATTCTTTGAATAAATATATTATCCCTGTGAGCATCAAATAGCAAAGCTTGCGTGAATATAAATATTATTATATATATATATATATATATATATATATATATATATATATATGTATATATATAATTATATATTAATATAGATATATATATATTACATATATATACATATATACTGTATATATATATATATATATATATATATATATATATATATATATATATATATATATATGTATATATATATATATATATATATATATATATATATATATATATATATATATATATATATATATATATATATATATATATATATATATATAGATAGATATATGAGGTGATATGCGTCATTCCTCTCCGGCAATCAAACTCCCACTGAGAAATTATTTCATCAGCTCGGCAATCACTTTATAAGCTGCACGAGGCAAAGCTGTGAAAATCAGAGCGAAAAGTATTAATTGAATCGAATTGCCGCCGAGGATAATATGTTATATAATGAGTTAGTTAAGACTCTTTTTTGGAGAGAGATGTAAATGTGTACGTGTGTTATTCTTCGTTATATCTTCACCTTTAAAAACATTTTAGCGGCTTAGAGGGATCAGTGGCTTGACATAAGATTAAAAATTACGTTTCCAGTAAATTGTTGGTGCCATTGATGTCCGTAGTTGTTTTATTCCTCGTGTGTCTTGTTAAGAAAACTTTTTTTAGAGATTTTACCACATAAGCCATCTGACAGCGATCAGCTGATGTAACTGACGGATGTAGGCCAAGCAGAACCACGCACACATATTGATAAACTAGTATTGGCATTTAGTGGATGTTAACGGTTATGTAATGGGGACTACCCTATTCAAAATCCACTTATGGTGGGCAATATTCTGCAGGCAGGTTAATGACTCTATCGTCAAGGATATTTGCATGAAATTTTGATCCTTTTTTTTTTTATCTTGATATTTAAGAACTCAACTTCATCCACTGGGGATAGGAAAATATCGTGTTATGAAATTTTATATGATTACATGGAGACAGTTAACAGAACATCCTGTGTGGACTTTGTAAGTAAACTCATATAGTATTTTGTCAGTTCTGTCCTCCATTTTTGGCGTCGGAAATCTGATATTTCGAGAAGAAAAAAAATATAAAAAACACATAAATAAAGGAGATTTCTTAATTGGTAAAGTTATTTTTCATTGAATATCCCATGTCTGGGTCTGTCTCGTAGTGATTATCAAGAGGCAATCGAGAAGAACTCAAGGGTTTTCAACCTTCAAACTCCCATGAGAGAGCTACATTTTGTATCCACCTACACAGTAACAATTCGTGAGTGACCCTTTCTGCCATTGTTCATCTTAGTTCTTTCATAACCGGGGCAGTGTCATGTTCATTTACGCGTGTAATCAACCACTGAACTCTGGCTAACACGTTTTAAAAATTATTGTTATTTCAAGCGATAACGTGCCCAAACATTAACAACGACTTCTCGGGCTATGAAGTTGACTGGGTAAAAATAAAATAATTAATTTAGTAAATAAGTACTCATGCAATGATTATCTACAAATTACAGAAGCATTTTACAGGGGCGAACGAGAGGCCTTCGTGTGCAAATAAAAAATAAAGACAAACATCACGAGAAAATCTTTTGGAACCACGCACCAAGTTTTCTTTGCAGTGACTAATATGTATTGGGTTCCGGTGTTCTCCACAGGGTAAAATCACAAATCCTGTTATGAACTACTGTTAATATTATTACGTTCAGTAATAGGGACTACTGAGGGCATCAGAGTAGTCTAAGGGATATAGCTGCTGAGAATCCTGGAAGAAGGAACACAACTGAACTAATAGAAAGAAATAAAGGAAAAAGACGAAAAATGGTAAAACAGATTTGATCTATTATTTCATAATGGCGATACTGATAGCATCACCAAAATTGTTCGGAGTCTCAGTGGCCAGCCTGAAGTCCCTTTTAGGCCAAGCCATTTGTCATCATAGACTTCCTCCAGGTACCCTTGGTTTACCAACAACTAGTTTTTGTGGCGTCCAGAGTGTTGCATCCTGAACTAAATAATCATCTGTCGACAATAAACTCCTTTGTAGGTCAATGAAGTCACTGACTTCAGTAGTAAGAAGGTGACTTTACCTAGATCTGAAGATTCATCTCAAAAGTTTGTTCTCAAAGGTCTGAACGTCCACTGTGTCCACTATGGCTTTCCAGTTTTCCATTCATGAATACAGCGCTTACTATAATAAGACAATGCTTGATTCAGGTATAAATGTAGATGGAATTTGACCTCCAGACCAGTATAAGTGTACATGAAGGCTACGGGGCTTTCTGAAATCTATCCCGACTAAGAATTTCAATTAGGCAACTTGTGACAACAATTTGATAGGGACACAGGAACACTGAGTTATTACTCTCGTGTTGTCCATCTCTTCACTCTTTCTGTGGTCAGTAATGTTCCCCATTTCTCTTTCTTCATAAACTAATCTGTCTGGTCTTTTCTGAGTTTCACCAGCTATTGGCATCACAAAACCATCTCCTGTGTCTCCTTACGCGGACTTAGTTCATCCCGGAATCAATAAAAGGTGCAGCATGTGGTACTCAATGTATGGCCCCTGGGCACACCGTACTGACATTACAAGACTCGGCAAGCAATATCAGGAATACCATTCATTTCAGTAATAATAATAATAATAATAACACATAATAATAATAATAATAATAATAATAATAATAATAATGCTTCATAATTTTTTAGGGTCAGGTAGTTTAAAAAACAGTATTACCCACGAGAAAACATGTGACGGCCATCGCCCACTTACTTCCTAATTCAGGTCGATCTGTTTGTGCGTCCATTAGCTGAAAACATGCATTCAAAAGACGTAAATGACTTTGCACAGCGAACATAATAAGACTGAAGCTGTAATTTGCAATTCTTTTGAGCAGACCTTTTGTCTTTCTTTACGATGCTCCCTTCTCTTCCAGCCAATTACCCCTGGATGTTAAGGAGAGCGTGATAATGAATGCACACACACACACATACACACAAACCTCCACCCTTTACACCCCCATCCTCATGCAAACCCGCCCCCCTCCTCACTCTTGCCTTCCAAAAAAGTGTCGGTACTTAGGGAAGGGAGAAGGTGGGGGGGAAATGAGAAAATTGAGTTTCGTTAAAGATACGAATGAAGTCGCAAAAGTCTGACTGATATCTGCTTAGGTATTGACATCGTTATGACGTGGGTGCTTATAAACAAGTATACATACGCATCCATGAATATGCTTTATGAGTTTGCATGCCATCATGTAGACACGAACTCTCCTGCACTCCTCCCTCTCCTGCACTCCTCCCTATCACTTTCTCCCACTCCTCTCACACACGAACGCACACACAAACAACGATTATCTCCGAGATAATTGTTGTGTAATAACCAAAAGCTATGAAGGATGTAGGGTAACAGATGACTGCCGGATGACGTAACACCATCATCATCATCATCATCATCAAAAAAAAAAAAAATATGGCGGTAGTTCGTAGGACATCCCCGTAACCACAATGACATCCTCGTTCATCCGACGCCCAGGTGGATTTACCTTTTATTGTGTTCATCAAGGGTTTTTTTTTTTTTTTTTCCATCCCGTGCTTCATATTTCATTTCCTTTTTTCTAGTGATGATTTATTTCGGTTTTTTTTCCTCTTTCATGTTGGAAACTTTTTTTCGTGTTTTGTTTATTGTCGTTGCAAATTTTTATTTACATATATATATTTTTTTGTTGCCACATTCATTTCCGGTAATAAATAAGTTTATTTGATTCTGAGAATAAGGTCTAGTTTTTTTCTTCCTGTCTGTCATTCACTCATACACAGAATTTATACATACACACATACACACGCGCATATATATATATATATATATATATATATATATATATATATATATATATATATATATATATATATATATATATATATATATATATATATATATATATATATATATATATATATATAATTAATATATATATATTATATATATATATATATATATATATATATATATAATTAATATATATATATACATATATATATATATATATATATATATATATATATATATATATATATATATATATATATATATATATATATATATATATATATATATATATATATATTCATGTGTTTTTGAAGTGTGAAAACCAGACTAATGCACATTTGATGAAAATCAGTAAAATCAATTTGTGAAACATTTAAAGCCAAGCATTTATAGCCAAACGTAAGGTAATTAACCTGAAACTATCGAGGCAAAGTTTTAAATTTCAGTGATTTTTCAGCAGTACTGAAATACGCTCATCATTTTGTACAGGAATCCTCTCCCAACTCTCTGTGCTCTACATCAAACTGTAGAAATTACTGACATTAAAATATTTTTTTTCTGAAAATGAATAAAATGTATGACATTGTATGGCCTTTCAAGTTTACGCAGAGCTAATTAGAACTATTAGAAATATGACAAAATGCGATGAGTATACGAAGGGTTTCTATGCGAACAATAATTATTGTGTTCCAAGTGACGTTGAGAGAGAGAGAGAGAGAGAGAGAGAGAGAGAGAGAGAGAGAGAGAGAGAGAGAGAAGGGTTGTTATTCGTTTTATATAATCGAAATCACCATTCCAGCATCATCCTTCCACGCAGCATCCTAAGCGAGAGAGAGAGAGAGAGAGAGAGAGAGAGACATGTTCCCGTCGAGTGGTACAGTGATTAAGGTCTGATTTAGAGGAGAATAAATATCGGGATTAAGTTTCCAGGAAGGGGATTATTCCTTGGGGCGCCTCTGTCCCCAACATGTTTGTCATGTAATCCCTAAATCCCGTCGGCGGTCTACCAATCCCCCTGGCCGATCGATACGGGATGCCAGTCGATGAAGAATGCAAAGGACGTGCTGTGTTGTGGGATGTTTCTATTGATGCTATTTTTTTCTCTCTCTTTGTGATGATGCTGGACTGTATAGGTTCGGGAGGCTAATTGGATGTGTTCATTGTCGGAATATTGGACGTAATTTAGTCTCTCTCTCTCTCTCTCTCTCGCTCTTGTGGTGGATTGATTTTATCTGTTGTCTCGCCAGGATCCTTTATCTCTGCGTGTCTGTCTGGTTACTTTGAATCTGTTTGAAATACCAATCGAATTTGACCACTATTCTCTTTAATTCCTAATCAGATGATAATACATTAACTCATTTAGTATTCAGCAAGTATTCGTGGTTATATTTTTCGTTCGTAGGTTTGTAGGGGAAGGGGGAGGGTTAGGTTTGAGCTCGATAAATAAAAAAGTTTTGTGTGAGATCGCAGGATATAACATTTAATTATCCGTGAAGTCTACATTCCACGCCGTAAACGTTTCAACCAGGCTGCAGGATGAAGGGGGCACAATCCTACAAGGTATCCTCCTCGGCCATCCATTGATCTTCCTGAGCTGTAGTCAAACAGGATGTCTAAACAGGTTGGGGTCCGAAATGAGATCCGAAAGATCCTTATCCGGATGAACGTGAATGAGGTTAATAGCAGCATCCCGGCATTTAACGCCAAGAAGGTGGATGTATGGCTGATTAGCAGACAACTAAGCGATTTACATCTAATCCGGAGTCCGAGCCCACTGGATTTTAGGGGGCTTAGCACATAATTAGGGACAACACCGTGGAACTAGGAATGTAAACAAGGGGAGGTGGGGGGGTGGGGTGGGGGGTGGGGTGGGGTGAGGCGGAAGTAGGTCGAATGGTAATTAGGGCAGGGAGGGACTTAGTGAAGTGCCACCATCTTTCTTCATATCTGTCTCTTTGTCTGTCTGTCTGGAAACCGGAAGGCCTATTAGCCTTCCCTAGAGTCACGCCTACCGAAGGAGATAGGCGTTGCATACATATATATAGATACAAATATATATGAGTATATATATACAACGTTTGCATACATATATACAGATACATAATATATATATATATATATATATATATATATATATATATATATATATATATATATATATATACCTGTATATATATATGTGTGTGTGTTTGTTTGTTTTGTTTCCATCATAAGAATTTAATTTACTTTTCCCCATTAGAGTGGGTACTGCTAAGGTCCTCCACATATACTCAGAGTATATTTAAAGGACCTTGGGTACGTCAAAAAGATGTTAGCAGGCCTTTTCGAGATGAGATTGCTAGCCCTCAGCCCTTCAGCTGATGCTGGTACCCGTAACTACTCGCAAGTGACTTGGGGGAGGCGGGGTTGGGATAGTTGAGAGAAGATGGGGGGAGGAAGGGTGAAATCGAACCACGGATCTTGCCAGTCCAGACTCAGTGACCTACACTGAATATGTGTGTATGTGTGTGTGTGTGTTTGTAAATAATACAGGACGAAAAGAAGATGAGTTCGCATGGCGACAGACACGAAATAACCAGCATGTCAAAGACAAAATACAAACAGCTACACTAGAGTAATGAAGGCGCGAACTGTCCGACGGCAAACTTTGATTACGGAAAATAGAAGCGATTCCAGGTGACGCGACATCCGAGCAGTTACAAGGGCTTTCATTCAGATCATTGATTTCATATACGCAACAGTTGCACGGTCATATTGCTCACTGCGTGCCTATGTATGCTAAAGTAATCATTTTTTTATGGCTTCCAATGCAGCTCCTGCTTTAGTTAAATGGTAATGCAGTCGCTACTGTCTGCAGTCGAGTGTGTTAGCATACATGATTGTAACTTTACTTTTAACCAGTACTTTATCTCTCCGTGAAGAGAGAATTCTGCAGCTAGACGT
>NC_089796.1:69546362-69561362 GCF_040412425.1 Macrobrachium rosenbergii | reverse complement strand
TTTAAAAGGATAAGGATGCCCGCTATTACTGTCACTTATAATAATAATAATAATAATAATAATAATAATAATAATGATAATAATAATAAAGTTTCGTACATAGTTAATTATATATTCCTTAAAGGAAATGACTTACATCACTGCCCACATGAAACCTTCCGAAAGCCCTTTTATTTTCCCCTCCACCATGTTGGATTACATTTTGTCCCCTCCCCTCTCCCTTCCCCTCCCCTCCTCCCCCTCATCCCCACCTCCATACTTCATCTTCTTTATAGATAAGATGACCTCGATCCCCGATGATACGTGTAAGCTACACCAGAGATCGAAGCTTCTACTGCATCAAGGTGGTCCTCGAAAAATCCTTTGAACATAAGTCTCTCTCTCTCTCTCTCTCTCTCTCTCTCTCTCTCTCTCTCTCTCTCTCTCTCTCTCTCTCTCTCTCTCTCTTAATAAGATCAGATGTTCTTAATTTGATGACTGAAATTGAACTGCCTCCTCTCTCTCTCTCTCTCTCTCTCTCTCTCTCTCTCTCTCTCTCTCTCTCAATAACGATGGATGTAGTCAATTTCTGTCTCAAGGAAATTTAAGATTTCTGTGAATAAATATATATTAAATTATGTTTTCAACGTTAAGTTGTTTCTCCAAACTTGGGTCGGCTCCAGAGAAAATTCATATTTCGGCTCATGTATTGTAGATGAATCCCTGGGCACAGAACTTGCTCAAAACTCTTACTCAGAGAGCTCACCAGCATCCCATCAAACCTTCATACAAGCAGTCCGCCAGTCCTTACTGTCATGAAGACGCACACACTTTTGCATATCCTAAATAATAAAGGTCTTGCTGTCCAGTACCTATCCCCCCCCCAACCCCCTTCCAGCACTCTATGCGTAGGTCTTCCTCTCCTTACTGACAATTCCGAATCGGACACTCCCTTCATCAAGCTATAACCCTCATTTTTCACCACATAACCAAGCCATTTCAAAACATTCTTATCCATACGATATGCTTTCTACCACCTCTACTTATTTTTACATTTCTCAACATTTGAATTCTTACGTCACATGTACAACGTAACAAATTCATCTCCACCGCTGCATTTTTTTTTATTTACAGTTAACATCTACGCTTCGCTTACAAACAGGAATAAGGGAATGTGTGTGTGTGTGTGTGTGTGTATGTGTGTAGAAAGTGATATTTGTAACCGTGCATGATAATTCCACTCCATTAAATGTTGCGAAACTGAAATAGCTTGTGAAATAATTTCCGAACAAGTCACTGGTATTAAAGAGAACTGAACACACTTGATCCTTACGGGTAAATGGTGGACAATTCTTGCGGTTAATGAGAGACCATTATTTCCCAAGTGTTTAGATATAACTCAGGGTTATTCGTCGTCTTGGAAATCATCTCTTCGCACCATTAGCAAATGAAACCAGGTAGGTTGGCGCCGTAGAATCAATAAGTGAAGTTCACGATAAACGTCTCTGAATCCACTGTGTGGGGGTTTGATGGGATGCTGGTGAGCCTTCTGAGAGGGTGTGTAGAGCAAGTTCTTTGCCCAGGGACTGGTCTACAATATATGGGCCGAGATATGAATCTTCTCTGGAGCCAACCTAATTTTTAGAGAAACAGCTTGATGTTGAAAATAAAATTTAATGTATATATATTCACAGAAATCTAAAATTTCCCTGAGACAGAAATTGACTACGTCCATCGTTATTGAGAGAGAGAGAGAGAGAGAGAGAGAGAGAGAGAGAGAGAGAGAGAGAGAGAGAGAGAGAGAGACGAGGCAGTTCAATTTCTGTCATCAAATTAAGAACGTCTGATCTTATTCTTGATTTATTATTTACGTCTTTCGCATATCATATTGTGAAATTCATTTTTAGATTAAGTTGACAAGCCAGTTCTATTTTGTCTTTGAACTGAGCTGTCGTCTCCTCCTAAATGACAACATTGCACAGGGGGATAGTACCGTTAGCTCACCCCGCGCGGTACACCGGAGGCATTACTCAAGGTTCTTTGCAACTTCTCTTCGGCCCACAGCTGCAGCCCTTTTCATTCCTTTTACTGTACCTCCGTTCATATTCTCTTCTTTCCATCTTACTTTCCACTCTCTCCCAACAATTGTGTCAGCAGCTACGAGGTTTTCCTCCTGTTTCACCTTTAGAACCTCGTTATTCTTATTTTCCCTTACAGCGCTGAATGACCTTTAGCCTAAGTTTTATATTCCATTCCATTCCACACAAATTTTAAATTTTCTGTGGCGTCAAAAATTTACTCTAGTGTGTTATCGTCAGTAGCCTCAGAGAACAAGATGACATCACACCAAAGTTTTGATCCTAAAATCTGTCTTACAGAAGGTGATAATATTAAATAAATGTTCTAACATCTTCTGGTCACATTTCTCAATTTCTCCTTGACGTTACTGTCATTCAACATTTCTCGTTTCATGTGATCTCATTATTGACCTCAAAGAAGCAAAAATCTTGATGTAGTGAACGACATCACTGGCAAAGATGAACTGAACAAAACCGAAGTAAGTTTTTCTCAAATGTTCAAAGTCAAAGTCAGACACAGTTGTACAATTTGCAACAGTTAGAGATAATGATATTCTTAATTGACCCTTTTCCCTCCCAGTTCACTAGGGCAGATGACGGAATCTCGACAAGACAAAATATATTAAGCCTTATCCCATCAGTTCCCAAGAACAAGTACTGTAATGAAGGCATGAATTGAGAAATAAACATCTTTAGTAGAGTGAGTAAAATATAACCAGATTGTAATAACCACAATGCCCTCTTCAATTCTCGATTTCTTCACACTTCTTCGATACGCTTGTCATTACAGAGCTTCAGATCCAATGGTCGGGTGGGTAACGTGACCTCGTTCTGATGCTCCGGATGCGGGTTCGAATCTTGCTGCGCTTTGTAGTGAAAAGCGTATCCAAAAATTGTGAAGAATTCGAGACGTAGAGAGGGCATTGGGGTTATTGCAATTACAGGCGTGTCTGGTAAAAAGTGACGCGGATATTCGGTATCTATTACCAAAATATTTTGTTGTTGCGGATCGGCGAGGAACACCGTCAACCATCAGCTTGTTATGCAAACAAAATAACAGTCATGATATTAAAATAAGGAGGAATGAAAATCGTGTTCATATGACAGGGTTCTCAAACGTATTATCAAATTTAATGATATGCTGAGGTAAGAAAAACACGGGAAGTTGTCGTTGCAATGCATACTGATAAGTAAATATATTAGCTATGACTTTGTTGATACAGATAGATAGGTAAACACAGAGATAATTGCCAATTAAATTTGGATTTCGAAAAATGCTTAGCAACAAACAGCACATTAATATCAATGAATAAAACGGCACAAACAGATGCTCTGCAAATATAAGACCGGATGAATTCCGTTATATTTCAATGAGGAGCTGAACGGTTAATTGATATCTCGCTACATAAGGTAAACACACAGAAACAACACCCAAATACATATATATACATACATACATACATATATATATATATATATATATATATATATATATATATATATATATATATATATATATATATATATATATATATATATATATATATATACACACACACACACACATATATATATATATATATATATATATATATATATATATATATATATATATATATATATGTATATATATATTATGTCTGTGCATGGTAATTTCTGCGTACTATTTTTCCCCAATTTTAATCTCCGTTAATTTTCTTTCAGGCCCGCAGTTGCGCCAACCGTAGCCGACTTCGAAAAGGAAAGGTACGTCTGTCAGTAATTTTCCTAATTTTTCATTATTGTTATTATTAAAGGGTGATTTCATTCCATCGTAATTCTTGACGTGTATGTGTTGTTCCTCACACTACTTGCTTTGTATCAAACGTATCTCATATTCTAAGGCTCAATTGTCTGTAAATTTTCCAATTTCCTCTCTGAGCCTTCAAAATCTATCACGAACGTATTTCTTGTATGACATTTTCATCAGTACCATTATGCTCATGGCTTTATTTCCATAAAAAATTTTCTTTCTCCGGATGAGTTTAAATGAAACTTGAAAAATAATAGTTATTCATTTGCGTACTGTACAGTAGTCATGTAAATAATAATAATAATAATAATAATAATAATAATAATAATAATAATAATAATAATAATAATAATAATAATAAAATTTCATCCCTGTGTATCGTGGTTGAGAGAGTACTTCAAAATTTTACGATTTAACATGTTGGAAAATTTATGAAGATATTATGTTTGACTGGAATAGGTTTTAACAGCTTACTCCACACAGACAGCGTCGTTACTTTAATCACATTGCGTTATTTTATCCTTTACAGTAGTTAGGAAATATGAAAATGCCTTTAAGGGCTTTGCTGATGTGAGCTTAGTCATGGAAAATAATATACCCTTATTTTGATTCAATGAGGTTTAAAACTGTGGAGTTGAAAGCTTTTGTTTGTCTTATTATCATTTAATTACTTCCAGTTTACATAAATTTAGCATCATTCTGTAAAGCTTATTGAGAAAACAGTGATGATGATTAAGTAACGTCCAGTGTCAGCATACTCGTTTGTGTAAAGGAGAAATAATTATTATTAGTAAAATGAGTCGAGTTCATATGAACCTTTAAAAAATGTGTGATAAAGTTAATGAAAACGCTTTGCAGAAAGTAATATGGTAAGAGCAATTGATAAAAGTTTTTGTGACGGATGAGATGCACTACGTTTTACAATTTGCAAGTGGGAGAGTGACTGGTTTGGTGTAGAAGTAGGTTGCGGCGCAGATCCCTTAGCGTCTTCATGGGTGTTTAATGCCTTTGTAGATCAGTTGATGCAAGACGTAAGAGACTGAACACGGGAAGAAGGTACAAAGTTGTCGGGTTGGGAAAATGGTCGTGAGTAGAGTGTGGTGTAACCTTAAGATTGAATAAGCTGCTCTGCTTTTTGGTTATCTGTAAAAGAAAACTATTGTGCCGGCTTTGTCTGTCCGTCCTCACTTTATTCTGTCTGCACTTTTTTCTGTCTGCACTTTTTCTGTCCGCCCTCAGATCTTAAAAACTACTGAGGCTAGAGGGCTGCAAATTAGTATGTTGACCAATCACCCTCCAATTATCAAACATGTCAAACTGCAGCCCTCTAGCCTGAATAGTTTTATTTTATTTAAGGTTAAAGTTAGCCATAATCGTGCTTCTGGCAACGATATAGGATAGGTCACTACCGGTCCGTGGTTAAAGTTTCACGGGCTCATACAGCATTATACCGATACCACCGAAAGGCAGATTTATTTTCGTTGGCCTTGATTATATGCTGTACAGAAAACTCGATTGCGCCGAAGAAACTTCGGCGTATTTTTTACTTGTTTAAAGATTGTGGAGAGAAATTGCATGCAAGTGAGACAGTCTGAGAGTGGACAGAAAAAGTGCAGACAGAAAATAGTGCGGACAGAATAAAGTGCGGACGGACAGACAATATGACCAAGAGGAAGGTGTTGTGCGCAAACAGAAACTAGGAGGCAGAAGCTAATACTTTTAATGTGGACAAACGGAAACAGCTGATTCGTATAGACATTTGGATGGGTGAGGAAGGCAGCAGGGAACCTGCTGAAAATTTCAATTACCAGGGGAGTGTCTGCGGCAGGTAGTTTCTGGAAAGTGTGAAGATATTGTTGAAGCACCTCTCTTCGGTGAAAGTATTGAGTGGATGTCGAATGAGGATGAAATAATAAAGGTAACGAGAATATCAACGATTGATCTGAAACGTTTCTAAAACACTTGTGAATTGTAAACTTTTACGGTGATTTTCACTGAACCTTTTAGATTGCGGGTATATCAAGAGCAGTTACCTTGACACTGCTGTCAGGGCAATTAATTAAATATCGTTTTCTACATCAAACTAGTATTCCTGGTTACCCAAGGCTGCTGTTATTTTCGTGTTACCGAAGAAAGCTGAGTTTCCTTTTTATTGTTAAAGGATAACATTATTTTCTGATGTTGCCCGATGCCAGTATTTTTAGATTTTAATCAAAGACATGCGTGTTTGAAGAAAAGTTCAGATCAGAGATAACAAAAAGAAAGATATAAAGGAAGTAAAAGATACGAACATCGTCAGTGTCAAGGTTAAATTCCTCTCGAAAGAGCGGCCGCCATAAATAAATTCGAGGCGCCGCATTCTTTCGCTCGATTTCAGGAATGCCGTCATATTTTCGAGTCGAAATGTCATCAGTAAACTATTCCTGTGCATTTCAACCCTGCATTCAGCCATTCGTAATGCCGTAACAGATATCGACTGACAACGCGACGCCATCTGGCCTTCGTGAATTCTTTATGCGCGCTGCTTTCCAAACCTTTTATAGTCGTTTATTTCTCTCTCTCTCTCTCTCTCTCTCTCTCTCTCTCTCTCTCTCTCTCTCTTTCTGTTACGTCCGAAGACCATAAAACTAAAATGCTATGATCTTCTTGTTGTTACTTCACTAGTGACTGCGGGGAAGGGGGGAGGGGAGGCAATAATGGGTAAGTGTGTATTTGATAATGCGAGAATCTTGAAGAACCAAATTGGTTTTAGATTAAATATCACGTGGTACCAGACGAGCTTATTTGGAATAACGATGTTTATCGATTTATTTATTTATTTTTTTTAAGGTAGACCTTGTGGAATATTGACGTCTCCCCCAACTGTCCAAACAACAACAACAACAACAACAGCAATAATAATAATAATAATAATAATAATAATAATAATAATAATAATAATACCAAGTGTTTTGCTTTCACAGAAGGTAGTTGCTCCTACGTCCATTTATAAAACGTTTCATTTTGTGATTTGCAAAGTGCTTGATATAATTGTTGTGCAGTACATGAAGGTTCGCAAATTGATAAATCGAATATATAATCGAATGAAGATCGCTTGATATATATATATATATATATATATATATATATATATATATATATATATATATATATATATATATATATATATATATATATATCCACATTACCACAGGTGAAAAATAGGAGACGGGATGTAGGTCCTGACCGGTTTCTGACTTTATTTCCAAGCCATTTTACACCTGTGGTATTGTGTGATGAATAAATCACGTTCAAAAGTACTATAATCATATGTATATATGTATATATATATATATATATATATATATATATATAATATAATATATATATATATATATATATATATATATATATATATATATATATATATTTATACAGTATTATATATATATATATATATATATATATATATATATATATATATATATATATATATATATATATATATATATATATATGTATATATATATATATATATATATATATATATATAATATATATATATATATGTATGTATGTATGTATGTATGTGCATATATATATATATATATATATATATATATATATATATATATATACATATATATATATATATATATATATATATATATATATATATATATATATATATATATGCATATATACATATACATACACATATATCTTCTATTAATCTGGAGAAGTTTCTGAGGTAAAGAAAGTCCACACGGAAATATGTACGCTGTAAGTAAGCAGTGTTATGAAGACCTTTAAAAAAAAAGCCTGTTAATTAAGCCATCAGGATGGCAATAACCATTATATAAATAAAAAAAATGGCATTACTCGAATCGTAAAGGTTACTGACTAATGCGGCCCTGAGATTGTCCACAGATATTTCTAACAGCGTAATTATACGTTTTTTAATATATGCATATACAGTATATATACTGTTTATATATATATATATATATATATATATATATATACTGTATATATATATATATATATATATATATATATATATGTTACAGTCAACATGCGTAATCAGTCATTACGCGTAATGACTGAAATTTCAGTCATCACGCGTAATGCACTAAAGGACATTTGATCCCCCAGGAGCTAGTACTAAACATTTATAAACACATTTTGACCCCCAGGGACTAGTACTAGAACCCGGCGAAACAGTGTAGGTGACTCACTGTTTCGCCGTGTTTAGTACTAGCTCCTGGGGATCAAATGTCCTAAGTGCATTACGCGCGTGATGACTGAAATTTCAGTCATTACGCGTAATGACTGATTTACGCATGTTGACTGTAACATATATATATATATATATATATATATATATATATATATATATATATATATATATATATATATATATATATATATATATATATATATATACATATATATAAATATATATATGATATTTCTGTTAAGGCAGAAACCATCTAATGAAAGGAGCCTATAAAACACTGTGTGGGTAGAAGGTTATAGTTAAGAGTTTCGGAGACACTGTTTCGTATCCTCAAATAAGCAGGTAATAGTGGGAATTAGAGTTACAGAGTTATGGCATTATATACCAATGAAGGAATATTCCATTGTTGCCGCTACGTCACTCCTGCTGACAGCTTCTCCAATCTTCTTATCTGCTGTTGGAGGAAGATTTTATCTCTCGGATCAGAATCCCAGGCTCCTTTTGAGAGGTTCATTGTATTTCTTTGTTTAATGAGTTTATTTTGTGATTATGATTTTTTATGTGGTTAACCACATAAACAATCATAATCACAAAATAAACTGGAATGTGCCACGTACAATTTATATCAGCGATTGTCAGTTCAAGAGCCAGATGATAGGATCGCCACTAATTAAACAAAGAAATACGATGAACCTCTCAAAAGGAGCTTGGGATTCAGATTTGATAGATAAAATCTTCCTCCAACCAGCGGTCAAGAAGATTAAGGAGGTGTTAACAAGAGTAACGTAGCCGATGACTTCTGGAGTGTTCCGTCGTTGGTATAAATACCACTGCGCTATAACTCTTATTTCATTCATTACCTGCATGCTGAGGGAGGCAGACAGTTTCTCCGAAATATAGCTATAACTTTCTACCCTTTTGGTGTTTTTATGGGCTCTTTTTACAAGATATTATAAAGATGTATAATTATGCAGTTCGAAATATCTTTTAACAATCTCAGGGGCACAATAATGATTGCGCTTCACGATTTTCTTTTGTATAATACTTATTGCTATCCTGATGACTTATTTGACTGCTTTTTTTCTAAAGGTCTTCTTAACACCCCTTACTTACAATGCACATATTTGCTTGTGGATTGCTAACTTTATATCGGCACTTTTTTTTACCTATTTAAGTTTACAGAGGAATATTTATTATTATTATTATTATTATTATTATTATTATTATTATTATTATTATTATTATTATTATTATTCCCTTTGCCTGAGTAGTCTCAAAGTGTTAAGAAACCACTAATTTGGGCTGTTATATCTTTTTATATCACCGTCAGATTTTCAATTGAGCGGCAATTCGTGTCATATTTTTCCCTCCAAAGGCAGCTACTAAGATTTTTTGAAGAGGGAGGTTAGTGGGGACGGAGAATACTGTCCAGTGGGGGGGAGGAGCATGGGATAGGGAAATTGTAGCTGTATGTTGGATTTGGAATATGAAATCTAGGCCAAAGGCCAAACGCTGGGACCTATGACGTCATTCTGCGCTGAAAATAATGTTGAAACATTTGTTAGGAGAGGGTGGAAACTAAGATGGAGGAAAGAGAATATGAAAGGAGGTACAGTAAAAGGAATGAAAGGTGTTGCAGCTAGCTGCAATAGGGACAGTGCAACAAAGAACCTTAAATTATACAAATAATGCCTACAATGAGCAGCGTGAGGTGCATTGACGGCACTAACCCCCCGCCCCCCACCCCCCTTTACGGGGAGTTGTAGCTGTAGCTACCGGGTATATCTTTTCCAAAGCCTACATCGGAACATAACTTTGTCTCATTTTTGGATGTCGTCATTATTAATAATTGAGAATGACACGTTGTAGTCTGGTCATTCATTCCTGTGACGTAACTCACTTGATTTTATTGTAATTTACAACGAAGAATACAGCTTCTCTTATATGCATTGCTAAGAAATTCAGTGATTGCAGATGTGACTTAATTAGTTCCTTTATTCCATTACGGGCAACTGTGGGCATCCGGAGCGTAAGAAAATTTACCTGTTCCAAAAAGGCATTTTCTGTTAATGTCTAATTCCCACATTCATATTCAAATTATTATTATTATTGAACTAGTGGTAACAGTAGTAATGGCTTATGTTTTTGCTAATTTTAACCATAAGTCTTAGATACCCACGTCCATGCACTCAAGTATTTATATACATATAATATATATATATACAGTATATATATATATATATATATATATATATATATATATATATATATATATATATATATATATATATATATATATATATATATATATATATATATATATATTTATGAAGATAGAAAGGTACCTTAAAAACACTATAGTTTTTAGGTTGCAACCAAATATTTCAGGTATTCCTGTGTCCCATTGAACAGGGATTCAGAAGTATCTGAAACATATGGTTGCAATGTATATGTATAGTCTTTTTTGTCTTTTTATGGGCCTTTATGGGCTTTTTTACATATATATATATATATATATATATATATATATATATATATATATATATATATATATATATATATATATATATATATATATATACACACTGAGGTTTTACTGCTTTTCATTCTTTAATTTACAACCCCCAAAAATGCCAGGTGCCTTTATGTTTGTTGTCCCCAGACCTTTACCCACGTCTCTGAAGATTAAAGAAATTCGCGTCATAAATTGTTGTCGTTCTTAGGCGCCTTGATGAGTTTGACCTTTGACACCTCAAATTTTCAACCTGCAGGGAGTTGTATAAAGTGGAACTGTTTTTATCGAGTGCGGAAAACGCCCGATCGAATAATCAGAATCCCCAGTTTTTTTTCTCATTCCAAAAAAAGCTTCGACAACTCTGTCCAGTATTTTCTTGTTGCCCAGTTCGCTCTGAGCTGCTAAAATACCAGACATTCTTTTAATGATCTTTGACTTCAAAGATACCGTGGATGAAAAGGGTTCTAACGCGATTCATTTTTTTTTATATGAATCGGTATCCAGTGATGATGCCCTTTGTTGGGTCGAGGCAAATTGTTAATTGGTAAAAGTCAGATGTTACAAAGATTTTCAATACGTTTTGTGAATCTGGAGAGAAAAATCAATATGACACTCACAACGAGGATATGCAGATGCCGTGCAATTGGAACTTCAAAAGTTCAAGCGAAAATGAAATGCTAGCTACCCTAATAACAAGTCTCCTTGCATTTTAATAATTGACTTACATTTTTTCTGTTTATTTATTAATTTGTTTTTTTATTTGTTCCTTTTTAACAAGTGATCTCTTCTTTCTGTATTTCCCTTTACCTTCTGTTACTTCTTTCTAATGAACACCATATTCTTTGGAAGCTTGACTTTCAAGTCAGTGGCCCCTTTGGTGGGCTTGTTCCGTGTTCTGAATAATAATAATAATAATAATAATAATAATAATAATAATAATAATAATAATAATAATAATAATAATAAATAGTCTTATTAGTATGAGTCTTTAAATGGAAAGACAATTCCGCAGTTATGTAAGGATACAAAGATATTAAAAATAAATCTGCACTCAGAACTTTCGGAAATCTGTTCGATTTTTCTTTTCAGTCGAACAGATTCCCGAAAGTTCTAAGTGCAGATTTATTTTTAATATATTTGTACCCATACGTAATTGTGGATTTGTCTCTCTAATAATAATAATAATAATAATAATAATAATAATAATAATAATAATAATAATAATAATAATAATAATAATAATAATAATTTTGTTTTGCCCTCTGTAGCTGAGTGGATAGTCTGATTTGGCAAATCCCAGGTCGTTGGTTCAGTTCCCCAATGGGGAGGTTTTTCCTTTCATTATTTCTAGGTGAGACTGCCTTTTTGTAATAATAATAATAATAATAATAATAATAATAATAATAATAATAATAATAATAATAATAATAATAATAATAGCTTCACTAATTTCTAAGTGAGACTGCCTTTCTGTAATAATAATAATAATAATAATAATAATAATAATAATAATAATAATAATAGTAATAATAATTTCTAGGTGAGACAATAATAGCCAATTTTGTAATAATAATAATAATAATAATAATAATAATAACACACAATAATAATAATAATAGCTTCACCATTATCTCTGAAATTGTCTGAGACCCGTTTTTGGCATCAGGCTTATATTACACTGACAGATAACCTTATCAGCGAGCGAAATTCACTGCAACGGAGCATTAATGCAAACGGGCTCACGTCACAGGTGACTGACATGGATGTAGTTTTATGTGGGGGACATCTTTGATGTCAAAGGCACGTTAAAGATAATCTGATGTTTTAGAATAAACTCGCCAACGAGATAAAACCCTCACATAAATATGTGCGAAATTTCCCGAAATAAATAGATTAGTGTTTTATTCCAGGAATCGCGTGTTTGCCAAACGCCGTGAAAAAAAAAAATGTCATTTTATAAATCATTTTTGGCGAAAATTCCAGCGCTTTTGAAGGTCAAGCTCATCAGACAGCCGAAGAATGACAGCACTTTGTGAAGAGTTGATCTTTGATTTTCAGAGAGACAAGTGAATTTTATTTGTCCCGTTTGGCGAAAGGAGAAATTTACGTATATGGTAATGTTTTGCATTTTGTATAAAAGTCGTACAGGTTAATAATAATAATAATAATAATAATAATAATAATAATAATAATAATAATAATAATAATAATAATAAAAGTTTTGGATTCTGTATAAAAGGGTGAAAAAAAAACGAAGCGTCAGTTTTTTCGGATACGAAATTCATAATAATAATGATAATAATAATAATAATAATAATAATAATAATAATAATAATAATAATAATAATAATAATAATAATATCTCTGTTAGTAGTAGTAGTAGTACAGGTAGAAGCTGAGGCATAACTAGCAATAATTATAATATTGATAATCAGAGCAATAACATCGGTAACAGCTACAGAAACCACACGAGTATTAAAGACACAGTCGCGTGTTGAAAACGATTGGATTAGATTGCTGTCAAAATTGACGGTATTATTTCAGATATAAAGCGCTTTTCCTTCATTAGAAAGGTCGAGACGGATTGAGTAAACAGAGCCTTGGAACATGTTATTTAGTTGGAACATATGTTTTTTACGAACAGAAAAAAATTTACAGAACAGAAAAATTTAATAAAAGTAATAATAATAATAATAATAATAATAATAATAATAATAATAATAATAATAATATCCTTTAGTTACACGAGATAAAAAGATGAAAATAGAAAACGGCTAAACCCAAACAGTTGCCAGTGATAATATGAATAATAGTATTCATAATAATAGTAATGATGACAGTGGTAATATTGAAATAATAGTATTAACAAAAATAATGAAAATGATGATAAAAACAGTGGCGTACAATTAATTTTCAGCTAGGCACCTTAGGGAGATGCAGGATTCAGATACAGAATGCTAAAAACGAAAGGTGAAAAAGCAGACCTCAGCAATAATAATAATAAGTTAAGTATACCTTAGTTTTACCAGACCACTGAGCTGATTAACAGCCTCCAGATAATAATAATAATAATAATAATAACACATAATAATAATAATAATAATAATAATAATAATAATAATTGCATTAAAAGAGAACAAGAATACATAGCAACTGCGGAGGCATGTCCTGTTATAACGTGATAACAGAATTGGGTGGAGAGTTATCCCTCGTGAGTATAACCTTTCAAAGATAACTTCGGTGTCTCTCCTTATTCATCTCCATTTTGTGGCTTACGCCCATATGTCAGATCCCCTCTGAGATTTCGTCATCTCGTGTGGCGCACCCCATAACCTATGACTTGACACACATCTCGTCTTTCAGCTACTCGTCTGTGTGTGTGTGTTTCAAACTCGTTTCAAAGGTTTATGTTTGGAAGTCTTTCAGTTAAAAGAAGCAGTTAGCAATTCGTCTTTCTTGTGAGAATAGAACGTAGAATTTAGGCCTAAGGTCAAGCGCTGGGACCTATCAGGTCATTCAGACCTGAAAGGGAAATTGACAGTAAGAGGGTTTGAAAGATGTAAGAGGAGGAAGACCTCGCAGTTGCACTATGAAACAAGTGTTAGAGAGGGTGAAAAGTCACATGGAAGAAATAGAATATGAACAGAGGTATAGTAAAAGGATTGCAAGAGGTTGCAGCTGGGGACCTAAGGGACGCTGCAAAGACCCTTAAGTAATACCTCTACAGTGCATCGTGGAGGGTGCTGGGATTGAAACTACTCCTCCCTACGGAGGTCTTTCTTGCGACCAGGGAGTCTGTTGTCACAGATTCACCACCTTGCACAAACCAAGTTTTGTGAGTGGAGTTACCAAAAGTCTTGTTTCCGCTATATTATTGTGTTCCTTTATCCAACATTAGTATATATATACTCGTATATATATATTTTTTTCTTAATATCGAAGAAAGATATTTAAATACTGCACGTGCACGTACATTCTCCTCATTCGCGTCACACTGGCTAACTGGCGAAGCAGACCAACTGATCCATGCCTTGACTTACGGAGGATTGAACTCTCTCTCTCTCTCTCTCTCTCTCTCTCTCTCTCTCTCTCTTCTCTTCATGGAGAACTAGTCATCATCAATACTGGAAGGTTTTAATCACCAAGTTCTCTCTCTCTCTCTCTCTCTCTCTCTCTCTCTCTCTCTCTCTTCTCTCTCTTCATGGAAATTTAAATCACCATGCATTTCAAACTCATCCTAATAACGTTTAATGCAATTGCCACTCAGCTTTTCTGAATATTAACAGTTAAATTTACTGATCTTCTGTAAACGTCAGTCATTCAACAGTTTATGAGTCTTCAGGGTTGATGGTATACATTTTGATGGAGCAAAGAACATTCACGTCCACTCTCTTCTCTCTCTTTCTTCTTCTCTTTC
>NC_089796.1:69518862-69541362 GCF_040412425.1 Macrobrachium rosenbergii | reverse complement strand
ATAGTCTTCCTAGAATAGCTCGTATCTCATGAAATGCAAAGACCAGAAATTGTCGTAGGATGGTATCAGGAATAGACCATGCGATGCTATTAACAGAACCAATCCAAAAAATGACAGTATCTGGAAATGTCACTCTCATGGTAAATAAACTGACAGTTCACAATGTACAGAACTCAACAGAATATAAGCAGAAATGGCCAATTTGATCCAAGTGAACAAAATAGTCTACCAGCTGACATTTTCGGAAATAGCCCACCAGGATATCTTTAGACCTTGCAGAATATGTTTCTGAAAACTCCGAACACGAAGGCAGTTACAGAACAGACCACGAGAATACAGAAACAGAATAGAGGAGTACAGTAACAATCATGCGACCAGGAAAAAATAACAGAAATGTACAGTATACCACCAGGAGATAAAGATAGGAAGTAAACCATGAAAAAACCAAGTCGCAAGATCACCTTCAGAAAAAGAAATACAACGGGAATATTGGAGTCAGACTACCATGAAACCGTATCAGAAATCAGCCACTAGCGGGCGTTCGCAGGTCAGACAGAACAAGTGATTTTATCGGATGCAGTACGCCGCCAAGTAAATAAATGAATGAATGAATCAATCAATGAATGCATAAATGAATAAATAAATAAATAATTTAAACAATACCAAAAGACCTTAGCAGAAATACCGTAGCATACGTCAGTTACATCATAAACAGCGTGCATTATTTCAAAATCAGCAAAAACCCAAATAACGGCGGAATGGAGAACGATTGCTGCACAGCTATACGAAATCGCCAAACGCCATTATTGGGAGAGCATTAATTCTATTATGCCTTTTCTCTCTTCCCATTTACTTCGGTCATGATAGCCTCTATCCTAGTTCTTTTTATCTTGACTATTACTTTCCCTTTCATTATGCAATGAATGTTTCTTCATTCCCATAAAAGGAAATCGACCTAATGCAAGAATCGCTTATTTGTACAAATTATTCCCTCCCTCTTCCCCACCCCCTTCTCCCCCATTAAAGAAGAAACGATTTGAATGCTGGTGCTAACATCGATTTCCTCACTGTTATCGGCGCGCTATCAACAAGCATGAAACTCAACTTCTTTGTACAAGACCCCAACTGAAAATTGAACCAACTTAACAAGCACAACACGCATCACAAGTCGCGTTACTTAAGTACCATGCTTTCGGCAGCGTCCTGCAAGCAACGCTACTTGCATGATCGACGTTCTCACGAGGAGTTGTATACTGTATAGACGGGTTCTATTATGGCTCCGGAGGAAGTGGGAGTACAATGCCTTCCCGGAATTTTTAAATGAATGGTTTTGAGCTCGTGCTACGAATGATGAATACTCGCTTGAGTGGATTCATTTGCAGACTGATTTAGAGCATAATTACCGCCCGAGAGAATTGGATTAGAACACTGTTTCATTACAAGGTTTCCCCCCCGAGATTATGTGGCTCTTGGCTCAGAGGTGCTTCCAAAGTCTTTGTCAGTCTTCTGATTACTGCGAAGAATTGTTCTAAAAGTTATGAGAGAGAGAGAGAGAGAGAGAAGGGAGAGAGAGAGAGAGAGAGAGAGAGAGGGAGAGGGAGAGAGAGGAGGGGGGAACAAATTGTCTACCATGAATTAAGCGAGTCCTTTTACTTTGATCACTTACAGCATCTATGGAAATTACTTATGACATACATACATGCATACATACATACATTCATACATACATACATACATACATACATACATACATACATACATACATAGATATATATAATTATACACATATATATATATACACAGACACATATATATGTATGTATATGTGTGTATATATACTGTATATATATAATTTTTCCGTTGTATCTTTTTCTAGTTACATGCAGAGTCAGTTGATACCACAAGACTTCCCAGAAATGTGAGGTACTGCTGTATATTATTATTATTATTATTATTATTATTATTATTATTATTATTATTATTATTATTATTATTATTATTATTATTATTATTAACTTCTGACGCACGCTGGCTCCACTATACTCGTTTCTTTACTGCACAACGCTTCATGTGTCATTGATTATCAGTTTTGTAAAGCGACGTTTGAATCAAAAGTAAATTTTGTAATGAATATTTGAGAGGTATACTTGCGTTATAAAACAATACTGAGCAAAGATATACATTCTGTTAAAAGCCGCATAACGTAATTCTTGCAAAGAGAAGTATCAGTCGAACCGCCGGTTCTAAAGTGCTGTAAAATCTGGGTATAAAGAAATAATAACTCTTCTATGCAGGTTTATTGTCATAGTCTTCATAAGAGAGGGAGATAAAGATTGAGAGATACAGCTTGAATCATTGTGGGAACACTGAGTAAGAGGCGGAATTCCAGTTTACAGAACAGATCTTACTTTATACACGCAAGGGGTCATAAAAACCTCCAATCAACTCTCGAAGACCATTAGAAATAAATGTATCTGTCACCGCCATCATAATCATCACGCTGTCTGGTGACCTAGGAAATGACCCAGTTAAATAGCGCCCAGTGTAATTTCCGCATCCAAACCCGTAGGGGGTAATGTCGTTCAGGCCCCATGCGGTGCACTGTAGGCATTACTTAAGGTTCTTTGCAGCGTCCCTTCGGCCCCTAGCTGCAACCCCTTTCATTCTTTTCACTGTGCAGTACCTTCATTCATAATCTCTTTCTTCCATCTTACTTTCCACCTTCTTCTAACAATTGATTCAAAGTGAAACTGCGAGGTTTTCCTCCTGTTACACCTTTACAACCTTCTGCTCTCAGTTTTGCGCTCAGCGTAGAATGACCTCATAGGTCCCTGCGCTTGGCCTTCGGCCTAAATTGTAAATATTCTATTCTATTAGTCTACTATAATTTCCGCATTCAAATCATTCAATGATCGTTTCATAATGTCTTCCACAATTTATGACAAAACAGAGTGAGGTTGGCTTAACATTCTCCCTTTGGATCTACCAAGGAACATAAAATCGTGCTGGCACAAGGCCAGCTTCATGCAATAACAATAAGCAAAGTCGGGTGCATTAGATCCTATGATTCTTCCGCTTCCTGAGAATCTAGACATGGCGTCACGTGATTTACTCAGAATTAAAATGCGTTATTGTCAAATGACAGAAGCGCGCTGTGGCTCAAATACATTTGGGACAATTACAGTATATTTCAATTTATTGCGGAGAAACCAGAGACTGAGAACAGGTTCCCATAATTCGTGGGCACACGGCGTACTTGGTACTTATGATGATGTATTTTTCTTCATATAGATGTAAATAAATTCAGTGTACTACACCACTTAAGATACACTCCTTTGGTAGGTGTATTCCCCTGATAATTGTGAGAGAAATTCTGTATTGTATTATTATTATTATTATTATTATTATTATTATTATTATTATTATTATTATTATTATTATTATTATTATATTCAGTAGATGAAACCTATTCATATGGAACAAGCCCACAGAGGCCATTGATTTGAAATTCAAGCTTCCAAAGAATATGGTGTTCATCAGTAAGAAGTAAGAGAAAGTAAAGTGAAATACAGAAAGAAGAGAGCCCACTTATTAAAAAAAACTAATAAATAGATAAGTAGATAAAAAGGTATTAAAATGCAAGAAGAATGTATTAGGGTAGCAAAGCAGATTGTATTGTTTGACTAGAAGTTGGGCGTAATTTATTGGGCGTAATGTCAAATAAAACTTGTTCGAAAATGTCACGCTGTTCGGATAAATAGCTCTTCAAAAGAGTAAAGGCAAACTCAAAGACCTAGAGAAAGAAAATCTTAAATTCTGAACAAGTCGCGACTACGCCTCTGGTAACTCAGGGTTGAAAGTACAACTGAGTATTACAGATTCCTACGTTAATGTCACGGCATTTCAGTCGGAACAGCGTGGAATCGGCGAGGAGGATCAAAGAATTAAGTCATTTATTTATATTTGTCAGTGTCGTCCAGCATCGTTTTCCGATAAATTCAATTTTTATTTTTTTTATTTTACAACATGCTTTTCGTTCAGTACATTCAACTCGTCGTTTGTGATTGGGAGATGTTTCTGTTTCATCCTTTATTTCGACAGAATGTGGCGTAATTTTGTCAATGGACAAACTCGATAACTCTTATTTCTCTGGTGAAAATGAATTTTAACATTTTCTTTCATGCTCTGGCGATTTTCATTTATAATTTTTTGGATGCACGTCCTGTTCGTATATAATTTTTTTTTCCGAATATAACGAAGAGATTGTCGTTCTTGCTTTAAGTGACAAGAGAAACGAATTTCATGTCTTTATATAATAATAATAATAATAATAATAATAATAATAATAATAATAATAATAATAATAATAATAATAATAATAATATCCTTTATTTCAGCTCAGGGCCATAAGCAAAGATAAACAACGTAGAAACAATACAATACAATAAAAATGTCATTTTTATATATGTAGCTTCCCAAGTAATTACATAGCTGAATCCCATATTGACAGGAAGTGGGTTGCATGGACATAATTAATCACACAAAATTATGTTAAACAGGATAAGAGGTTATGAAAATAAACGGCTGTAACCAAACAGTTGCTTTGTCAAATAATAATAATAATAATAATAATAATAATAATAATAATAATAATAATAATAATAATAATAATAATAGGTTCTGTAGAACACATGCAGTTGGCAGCTAAAGTATATGGCACTAGAAAAGATTACATCATAGGCGCTATTATGCAGCCAGTTATTATTATTATTATTATTATTATTATTATTATTATTATTATTATTATTACTCAGTAGATGAAACCTATTCATATGAAACAAGCCCCCCACAGGGGCCATTGACTTAAAATTGAAGCTTCCAAAGAATATGGTGTTCATTAGGAAGAAACAAGAGGGAGTGAGGGGAAATACAGAAAGAAGAGATACCACTTATTAAAAAAAGAAAAAAAAGCAATAAATAGATAAAAATGTATTGAAAGTGCACGGAGAATAGTATTAGAGTAGTAATGCATTGCACTATCGCTTGAATTTCCGAAGTTCCAACTGCACGGTATCCGCAGGAATCATGGACATGTAGTAGGAATGCAACAAGGCATATGTACGTGAACACGCACCGCCCTTTACTCAGCAGAAAATAAAAATGTACAGAGACACAGCCATACTTTCTGGACATAAATATATAAACAGTTGGAGCTGCGATATTTAGAATATTGAATCAAATTCCTGAATCAGGTTTGTTTCGCCCTGCCATCACCTGTCACGTCACTGGGCTCAAGATTTAACCAATACAGGCACTGGCAAATAAAATAATCATATCTTCCGTGGAAAGTGGAAATGGTTGCATATTGAGAGAGAGAGAGAGAGAGAGAGAGAGAGAGAGAGAGAGAGAGAGAGAGAGAGAGAGAGAGATTTACCTGTATGAAGTAACTATATATTATTATTAATGTGTTTCTGTGTGTCTAAGAGAGAGAGAGAGAGAGAGAGAGAGAGAGAGAGAGAGAGATTTACCTGTATAAGGTAACTATATATTATTATTGATGTGTTTGTGGGTCTAGGAGAGAGAGAGAGAGAGAGAGAGAGAGAGAGAGAGAGAGAGAGAGAGAGAGAGATTTACGTGCATGAGGTAATTCAGTATTATTATTGCTGTGCTTGCTTGTGTCAAAGAGAGAGAGAGAGAGAGAGAGAGAGAGAGAGAGAGAGAGATTAAACCAGATATCGCTATGAAAACTAGATTAAATAATTACCAGCCTGCAAGCGTTTCCAAAAACTCAGCCAGTGAAAAAAATGTAACGCGCTTTCAGACGGCAAGCAAAGGAAACCGGGGCATTGCTTCAGAACCTGAATACGACAGAAAGTCTATAAAAGTTTGTTTAAGGAATACCTCGTATAAGTTGTCGGATGGATTGCGATAAAACTTTTTACTCCAGATTTCGCGTTTGGCGTTCAGCCGCGGACTATTATCCCCGATAAACTATGCAAATGCATTTCGCCTCTTTTCTCTCCTCGGGGGGCTGAGGTCTTCCACGGACGAATGAAATACGGCCCACTTCCCCACCCCCCTCCTTCTTGAATTATTTGACGTGGTGGCTATTCCCGCCACCCCCCATCCCCCGAGTTTTCGTCATTAACAAGGTAAAATCTTAACCTCACTTTCTTCCTTTGCTTCTTTCTTCTCGGATTTAGTTTTCTGTAAAAGAAAACTATTGTGTCGGCTTTGTCTGTCCGTCCGTACTTTTTCTGTCCGCCCTCAGATCTAAAAAAAACTACTGAGTCTAGAGGGCTGCAAATTGGCATGTTGGTCATCCACCCTCCAAATCCATCAAACACACCAAACTGCAGCCCTCTAGCCTCACATGTTTTGTAGTTTATTTACGTTGTGCTAGTACAATCGTACTTCAACGATATAGGACTGGCCACCATCGGGCGGTGGTTCAAGTTTGATGGGCCGCGGCCTGGCGCTTTATACCGAGATCACCGAAAGATAGATCTATTTTCGGTGGCCTTGATTATACACTCAAAGCGGCTGCACAGAAACTTCGATTGCGCTGAAGAAACTTCTGGAGCATTTTTTACTTGTTATTAGTTGTACTTTAGACATTATTCTCCTCATCGTTAGTGAGAAATGGAAATCTTTAAGAACGAAATATGCTGAAGATAATCGCGAGCAGTGCAGTGCCTACCATTTTATACTCCACAAATAATTATACATTTTTTTTTCATTAATAATTTTGTAATCTACAGGTTCAGACAGAACATTTAATATGTAATCTCATGCAATTTTCAAATCGCTCTTTTCAAATGTTTTCAGGTTTATCCGTTTTCGGAAAACATGCTGGTGTAACCGGCAAGGTTTTTGTGCAAAGAGAAACTTTTACTTTGAAGTATCATTACTTGGTCTTTACCAGCATTTACACTTTTCTGCAAAAGAACACTTCACTCTTTCAGACCATCAGGCTATAATTATTGAGTAGTCGTTGTGCAAAGTTAAGTTTGTCGTCAATAGAATATGCGCTTGAATTTTCTTTTATCATTTGGAAGTAGATAATGATCTCATGGACCAAAAGAGAGAGAGAGAGAGAGAGAGAGAGAGAGAGAGAGAGAGAGAGAGAGAGAGAGAGAGAGAGAGAGAGAGAGAGAGAGAGAGAGAGAGAGAGAAACTAAAATGTCAGGATATCAGAAGAGACTTGATGCAAAATTCAGTAACAGAGAGATTTTCGTGTCTTCGGAAGCGTGTTTTAGGTGGAAATGTTGGAGTATTTAAGGGTGTTTAAGAAAACATCCTCGTATTCTTCTAAACTTTATTTACTTTTTTCGAAATAAATGTCCACCTGAAGAAGTTTCTCTTGGATGTATAGATGAAATCCTAATATAAATAGTGCAGAAAATCACATTAGACTAATCGTGCAAGAGTTTGCGACAGAATTATGTAACAAAAAATTTTATACAAAATATATGTAAAATTGGAACATTTTGATTGAAACGGCACCTTTTGGCAACGGGAATTGAATGGCTTTGTGTGTGTCAAAGAAAAAAAAATGTTTATTTAGGAGTCCTCTTGGAAGAAATGTTTAACTAAAAATAATTATGTAAGGAAGAGATAAATAATTTTAAACAGAATGTCTTTGGACAATTGAGTTAATTTGTAGAGAAATGTTTATCATGTCAAAATAAAGACGCTGAAATTGTTTGTTCAAAAAAGAATTTTTAAAAGTTTATAAAACAAAATAAAATAACATAAATGCAAACTATGAAATTGGTAAATAGTAACTGTGCGATAGATTTCAATGATAAATTCTTACCAGAATAACAAATTTACATTTTGTTTTCAACAAAAGTTACCTACAAATTGATTTCATTCTCAAACGAGGAAGGGTTCGCTAGCCTTACAATCGGTTCAAGATGACCTTGATCTATTCCCGAATATGGGTTATATGAGCCTCTCAGTAACACTTTGGATTATCATGCCTTTGTCACTGACGCTTGTACAGTGTAATTCTTGTAATATCATCTGTTGTACAGGGAAATATTATGAATTATCATGCCTTTGTCACTGTCGCTTGTATAGTGTAATTCTTGTAACACCATTTGTTGTACGGGGAAGTATTGCGGTTCATCATTGCTTTATCACTGACGCTTGTATAGTGTGATTCTTGTAACATAATTTGTTGCACAGGGAAGTATTGTGGTTTATCATTGCTTTATCACTGACGCTTGTATAGTGCGATTTTTTTAACATCAATTGTTGTACGGGGAAACATTAAAATGTTAGGTTTCCTAATGGTAATCATTCACCAATTATACAAGCACTGTAACGGGAAATATTAACCAAGTTTAAAATTCCCGGTTTCAGAAATGTAAGATTAACCGAGTTTAAAATTCCAGGTTTCAAAAATGTAGGATTAACCAAATTTAAAATTCCCGGTTTCAGAAATGTAAGATTAACCAAGTTTAAAATTCCCGGTTTCAGAAGTGCAGAATTAACCAAATTTAAAATCCCCGGTTGCATAAGTGCAGGATTAACCAAGTTTCAAATTCTCGGTTTCAAAAGTGTAGGTTTAACCAAGTTTAAAATTCCCGGTTTCAGAAATGTAGGATTAACCAAGTGTAAAATTCCTTGTTTCAGAAATGTAGGATTAACCAAGTTTAAAATTCCCGGTTTCAGGAATATAGGATTAACCAAGTTTAAAATTCCCTGTTTCAGAAAGGTAGGGTTAACCAAGTTTAAAATTCCCGGTTTCAGAAATGTAGGATTAACCTAGTTTAAGATTCCCGGTTTCAGAAATGTACGATTAACCAAGTGTAAAATTCCCGATTTCAGAAATGTAGGATTAACCAAGTTTAAAATTCCCGGTTTCAGAAATGTAGGATTAACCAAGTTTAAAATCCCCGGTGTCAGAAATGTAAGATTAACCAAGTTTAAAATTCCGGGTTTCAGAAATGTACTGTAGGATTAACCAAGTTCAAAATTCCCGGTTTCAGAAATGTAGGCTACTGAGAATTTCGCACAATTTGAAAGTGAGGAGAACGGCGAGAATTTAATAAAGTAAAAAGTAAACATGTAAGACTACTAATTAAAGTAACATAAAACAAAACTAAATAACTGAGTAGAGTGAAGTAATTGTCCAGCTATAAGATTCTTAGCAACAAAAGCCACCAAAGGTAAAGGTAAAGGGACAAGGTGCTTTTGACTACAGCCTTCTCTACATCATTTTTCATCCAACGCTGAGTTTTGCCGTAGGGATGCGCGCGGAATGATCCTTAGGACAGCAAATCCCGTAGGGAGGTAGTGCCTTCAGTGCACCCCACGCGTTGCACTGTAGGCATTACTTACGACTCTTTGCAGCGTCCTCCCCCCAAAGCTGCAACCACTTTAATTCCTTTTACTGTACCTCCGTTCGTATACTCTTTCCTCCATCTTACTTTTCACCCTCTCCTAACAATTATTTCATTGTGCAATTGCGGGGTTTTCCTCCTGTTACACCTTTAAAACCTCCTTTATTCTCAGTTTTGCTTTCGGCGCTGCATGATCTCATAGGTTCCAGTGCTTGGCCTTTGGCCTAAATTTTATGTTCAAATTCAAATTAGGGCAGCAAAAAACTTTCGGTTCTACTGCCCAGACACAACGGTGCAGTCATCGCTCGAAGGAGAACGTAATACAATACATTACACGAGCTTTCCGACATACTAGAACAGCGTCTTCTTTCGGAAGCGACTCTGCACACCGAATCACAGCTTCAACTTTCAAAAAGCGATTTCCTCTTCTTCTTCTTCTTCTTCTTCTTCTTCTTCTTCTTCTTCTTCTTCTTCTTCTTCTTCCAAAGTTTTCGGAATGTTTTAGGGATGCTTTTTCCCTCGCACAAGCACTTGTTTCCATCTCATAACGGACATTCTGAAGATTTCGTTTTGAAATATGTCGACATTTCCTCGGCATTCAAAATTGCTTAGTTCTTAGTTTACCAACGGTGTTGCGGAATGATTTGTACAAGCAACCGAGATATGCGGCGTAAACTTGGATTTCTGAGAAAGAATAGTATGAAGATAGATCAACTGGAATTATTTATCATCGACACATATTAGCAAGAAAGTTCTCTTGATGGTATTTTAAGTGAAACAAGCTGAATATAGGCAGTTTTTTCTGCAAAATTGTACGTCATGCAGGTCATTATCTCGTCATGCTGTGACAACACCTTAAAATTTTCATATTTTCACTAAAATTACTTATGTGGAATTTACTGTAGATATAGCGCTCGTTGTCTTCTCAATCCCACGCCTTCCAAAGGGTTGGTGGCATTTTTAAAACTATTATGAAATAAATAACATTTAACCTAAGGTCATGAGTAGGAGGCCACATGTGGATAATAATGTGCTGACCTTTTGCGAAAATTGAATTTTGTAGCTCTGAGTTCTTTCCTGGCGGAATTTTATACGTAATAAGTTTTACGCCTAATAATTTTTTTTTTTTTTTAGCGCTTGTGTAACTCTACAGTGTTCCAAGAGGTAATCGAATTTTTGTTCGATTATATTATGTTCTTAGTAGTCTGTTTTCCTAACCGTGATTTACTCAGTAGGTGGGTAGTACCGTCAGTGCACCTCACGCGGTGCACTGTAGGCATTGCTTAAAGGTTCTTTGCATCGTCCCTTCGGCCCCAAGCGGAAACCCCTTTCATTCCTTTTACTGTACCTCATTTCATATTCTTTCTTCCATCTTACTTTCCACCCTCTCCTGGCGATTGTTTCATAGTGTAACTGCGAGGTTTTCCTCCTGTTGACCCTTTAAAATATTTTTGTACTCTCAAATTACCTTGCAGTGCTGAATAACCTCATAGGCCCCAGCTCTTGGCCTTTTAACCCAAATTTTATGCTTTGCTCGTCATTGTGAAGATTTTTCTGCCTAAAGTGTGGAAAGTAGGTAGCTGATGTTGACATATCTAAAATTATAATTCATGTGTATTGAAACAGTAAAGAGGCGTAGCCGCGCGCGTATCACTTTGAAGTGCATTGATTTTCACTTATCCGTAATATCTCGTATTGATTGCATGGGATGTAGGACAAAGATGCAAAAGATGAAGTTGTTTGTTCATTTCACATTCCGCTGTTCCCTGATGGGAGGTTGTGTAGCTGATTTTTCAGTCATTTTTAGCAGTGTTTGACGAGGCTGTTGACCTGTAATAGGTACGATAATATTTTGAAACGTTTTCTGGATAATTGACTCGAAAAGTGAATAGTGACGCAGCGGAGGGTACGATTTTAGTTCCTTCTGTCTGTCTGTTTGTTTGAAGGATTCCTTAGAAATCAGTGAAAGGATTTTGATCTTTATTTCGCCATAGAATCCTCAAAAGGTTCCTTCATTTTTTCGATTTTTTTTTATATTAATCTAGGAGTAGTCACCTAATACCTGCATATTCGAAATCTCAATATTAGGTCATCCTCTTGAAAGGATGACCTAATTTTATTGTTAAAACACTAACACACACAGATAGTCACATTTGAAACAAAAATATTCCCTCATTTGGTTTATTGTTATTATTAATGATACAACTGTGGATGTCATCACCCAAACTAAGAATATCAGAACGTAACCTGATTAAATTTAATTGAGTATATAGTAGGACCTGATTAAATTTAATTGAGTATATAGTAGGACCTGATTAAATTTAATTGAATATATGTAGTAGGACCGTTGAGTTAAAAACAGTTTACCATTAGCTGCTTTTTCAAAATGTTAATCAATTCATGAGAGGTTAAAATGCATCCTGGTGGTTCATGATCTCTGATTGCGTTCTGTAGTTTATTTTTTTTTATTTTTTTTTACTGTTTGAAAGGTTGGCAGACCCTTTTAGAAAACTTTAGGAATTAGTTATATGGCACCAGCAGCAGCTGGGTCCTTGTGATTCATTTCCAATTTGCTGGCAGTGTTCTTATAGTTATTTTGGCATTCATATTTGTGCCTTGATTCTCATAATTTAATTACAGTTACTCACAGACTTTTTCCTTATTCTTTATTTTGTATAGTCACAAAGTCGCGATGAAAGGGAAAGGGAAAATATCTATACAACACAAAAAAAAAAAGTAAAAAATGCGCCGAAGTTTCTTCGGAGCAATCGCGTTTTCTGTACAGCGTATAATCACGTTCCTTGAAACTTTCTGCCGCGGCCCATGAAAATTTCATGGCATGTGTTGTTGGCCAGACGCACGATCATGGCTAACTTTAACCTTAAATAAAGTAAAAACTACTGATGCTGGAGGGCTGCAATTTGGCATGTTTGATGATTGGAGGGTGGATGATCAACATACCAATTTGCAGCCCTCTAGCCTCAGTAGTTTGTAAGATCTGAGGGCGGACAGAAAAAGTACGGACGGACAGACAAATAGCCACCTCAAAATCGTTTTCTTTTACAGAAAAGTAAAACGGCATATCAGTTCGGTAAACAGGCTAACGGGGTCGACGAATAAATATCAAATTATTTGTAAAGCTCATATGATAATGAATAGCGCAGCTCATTTTAATGAACGTCAATAAATAATTTTTCTTCTATCTTTTTTATTTACGTCATACGTTCAGCCGCAAACGATTATCCGGTGAAATATGCAAATGCATTTCGCTCTCCATCTTCCTGGTGGGGGCGGTGGGTGGGGATGCTGAAGATTTCGCGAGTTGAATGAAATACACGCTGCTTCCTTCTCCTTCCCTGAATTATTTGACACGGCGGTGATCCCGCGGGTTTTTCATCATTATTATAGTACTCTCTCTCTCTCTCTCTCTCTCTCTCTCTCTCTCTCTCTCTCTCTCACATATTGTGTAGTGAGAGTTTCATTTTCATGAAAAGTTTTGTCATCTGCCTTTCTCTTCTCTCTCTCTCTCTCTCTCTCTCTCTCTCTCTCTCTCTCTCTGATCGGGCAGGAAAGTTTTGTTTCTGATAGTAAGTTTCTTTCATTCGCCTCTCTCTCTCTCTCTCTCTCTCTCATATTGTGTTGTGAGAGTTTCATTTTCATGATAAAGAAGTTTTCCCCGTTTCATTCGCAGACTATGATTTTTCATTAGATATGGGTATAATATGGAGATAGTGGATACAATGAAGTGTTCACACATATATACGATTTACATCTCTCTTTACCACAAGGAAAATTACACCCGAGCTTTATTTTTCCTTGTGATAACTAGAGAGTAAGACACGCATATACACATATATATATATATAGGTACTATATATATATATATATATATATATATATATATATATATATATATATATATATATATATCAACACAAGTATGTATGTATGTATGTGTATATATATATGTATGCATGTATGTATGTATATATATATATATATATATATATATATATATATATATATATATATATATATATATATATATATATATATATATATATACACACACATATACATATACATATAGGGGGTGTTTGAAATTAGAGGACTTCATACAGCGTAAACTAAAACTGATATGGACAAAAACAAAAGTAATTCAGAACAGGTATTTATTTAAGTTTCTCTCTCTGAGTATTTAATATTTGTGTGGCCTCCATCTGCCTGTACCACAGCGTGCATTCTTGAGGGGTATGATTTCAGCAAATCGTAAAAAGCTGAGACTCAAACTCCATTTCCCTGAGCACTTCAGTCACCTCTTCGCAGGTTGTCGAGGCTTGGTATACCACCATAGTTCACTGTGCACACTTCAGATACTACCAATGTTTTCACACACATTAAGGTCAGGGGAGCTACCTGGAAATTCATTTGACAAGAAGAAATCGATACTACTGTTTCGAAGCAGCTCCTGTGTCTGAGGAGCCTTGAAACATGGTGCCTTATCATACAAAATTGTGATTTCTTCAAGAGATAACACATATTCAGGATCTTTGAGGAAAGGAAATACTCCACCAGTAAGGACAGTTTCTCTGAAGTATTTGCCATTCAATGACTGTCCTTTTTCTTTGATGATCCATATTAACTGTTTGGCTGTGAAACAGAAAAATTCAAACATTGTGAATTTCACAATCTTCATGATAGCACACTTCATCGCTGATATCATCCAACTTTGCATCCCAAATGATGTCATTTTTATGATTTGGCTTCTGACTGTGTAAATGAAGAATTCATCTGATGAAGCAACATGGAGAAAGTCAGCTTCATCCCATCTTTAAGAAATGAACCACAAAACCATGCACGGTCTTCTCTCTGTTGCTGAGTGATGTTGGGCTTGCTGATAACATGAAATGGCTTGATACCAGATTTTTTCAACTCACGATATACAGCACTATAGCTTCTCTTCTTTCCCCTTTTGTTTCTAGTTCAAGTGCCAATTTATGTAAAGATTTCTTGGTCTACCCACTGCCTCAGCTATGATGTCTTTTTGACTCCTGAGGAAGGACTTCAGACCTTCCAAGATTCTCATTCTTTTCGATGATGACAGTCATATGGATTTTTGTTCCAGTTTCTTTTAACAAAGGATTCATCTCTTTTAATGTATTTAGTTATCCATGAACGTGAAATGAAGGGATGCGCCAGCATCCCTGGCCTCTCTGAAGGTTATAGCTCAGATTCGTTCAATCCATCCGATTTCTCCGAGTCATTAGCCATGGCTGTGGTCCAACTCCGTCACCAGTCTGAAAATACAAGAAATGCAAAATGAAAAATAGCTTAGAGTAAAAACTTAAAATAATGTACTTGAGACAGGCTATGCAGAAAACTTCCCAACTTTCCATTTGTTCTGTGGAGGGGGCTCTAATTTGAAACACCTGCTATATATATCCATTTATATATACTGTATGTATATATATTTATTTATATTATATATATATATATATATATATATATATATATATATATATATATATATATATATATATATATATATATATATATATATATATATATATATGGGTGTGTTTGTTTGTTCTCCGCGAAGTATATATAAGATATGTATAACGATGACCCAATCCGCAAGGATTTATTACGCTAATCGATGTTCAATGTAATTTACCCTTAAGATTTCGTCCGTACTAACCTGTTAACTCAGCTGTCCAATATTTTGACTCAAATTTTGCTCAAGAGTTTGTTAGCTGTTACGTGTCATTTAGTTAATAATTTTTTTCTTATACAAATGAATTGCTCTCGTTACTTGATCAGTAACGTGTTACTTTGCTAGTCAGTATTTGAAAAAAGATTCACCAAGTTTTATTCAGTAACGTGTTACTTTACAGATCATTATTTGAAAAAATAATTGCCCATTTTATTCAGTAACGTGTTACTTTGCTGATCAGTATTTGAAAAAAGAATGGCCCTGTTATATTCAGTAACGTGTTACTTTGCTAATCAGTATTTAAAAAAAAAGAGTCACCTTATTTTAGTCAGTAACGTGTTACTTTGCCAATCAGTATTTGAAAAAAGAATTACCCTTTTTTATTCAGTAACATGTTACTTACCTAATCATTATTTGAAAAAAGAATCGCCCTGTTTTATTCAGTAACGTGTTACTTTGCTGATCAGTATTTGAAAAAAGAATGACCCTGCTATATTCAGTAAGGTGTTACTTTGCTAATCAGTATTTGAAAAAAGTCACCTTATTTTAGTCAGTAACGTGTTACTTTGCTAATCAGTATTTGAAAAAAGAATGACCCTGTTTTATTCAGTAACGTGTTACTTTCCTAATCATTATTTGAAAAAAGAATCGCCCTGTTCTACTTAGTAACGTGTTACTTTGCTGATCAGTATTTAAAAAAAGAATCACCCTATTTTATTCAGTAAGGTGTTACTTTGCTGATCGGTATTTGAAAAAGAATTAGCCTGATTTATTCAGTAACGTGTTCCTTTGCTAATCGGTATTTGAAAAAAAGAATTAGCCTTTTTTATTCAGTAACGTGTCCCTTTGCTCATCAGTGTTTGAAAAAAGAATTCGCCTGTTTTATTCAGTAACGTGTTCCTTTGCTAATCAGTGTTTGAAAAAAGAATTAGCCTGTTTTATTCAGTAGCGTGTTCCTTTGCTAATCGGTATTTGAAAAAGAATTAGCCTTTTTTATTCAGTAACGTGTCCCTTTACTAATCAGTGTTTGAAAAAAGAATTAGCCTGTTTTATTAAGTTCCTTGCTCATCAGTGTTTGTCCCTGTTTTATTAACATCAGTGTTGAAAAGAATTAGCCTGTTTTATTCAGTAACGTGTTCTAATCAGTGTTTACTGTTTTATTCAGTAACGTTCCTTTGCTAATCAGTGTTTGAAAAAGAATTAGCCTGTTTTATTCAGTAGCGTGTTCCTTTGCTAATCGGTATTTGGAAAAAAGAAAAAGTAATTCAGCGTTTGAAAAAGAATCTGCCTGTTTTATTCAGTAACGTGTTCCTTTTGCTCATCAGTGTTTTGAAAAAGAATTGCCTGTTTTATTCAGTGCTAATCAGTGTTTGTGTTTTATTCCCTTACTAATCAGTGTTTGAAAAAAAGAATTAGCCTGTTTTTTTATTCATTATTTGAAAAAGTAACGTGTTCCTTTGCTAATCGTATTTGAAAAAGAATTAATTCAGTGTTTGTTTGAAAAAAGAATTAGCCTGTTTTATTCAGTAGCGTGTGCTAATCTACTTCCGTTTTAATCGTTCCTTGCTCATCAGTGTTTGAAAAAGAATTAGCCTGTTTTATTCAGTAACGTGTCCCTTTGCTCATCAGTGTTTGAAAAAGAATTAGCCTGTTTTATTCAGTAACGTTCCTTTTGCTAATCTCTGTTTTATTCAGTAATCCTTTGCTAATCAGTGTTTGAAAAAGAATTAGCCTGTTTTATTCAGTAGCGTGTCTAATCAGTGTTTGAAAAAGAATTGCTGTTTTAACTAACGTCCTTGCTACTGTGCGTTTGAAAAAGAATTCGCCTGTTTTTATTCAGTAACGTGTCCTTTGCTCATCAGTGTTTGAAAAAGAATTAGCCGTTTTATTCAGTAACGTGTTCCTTTGCTAATCAGTGTTTGAAAAAGAATTAGGCCTGTTTTATTCAGTAGCGTGTTCCTTTAATCAGTGTTTAAAAAAGAATTCCGCCTGTTTTATCTAGTAACGTGTCCCTTTGCTTATTTGAAAAAAAGAATTCGCCTGTTTTATTCAGTAACGTGTTCCTTTTGCTAATCAGTGTTTGGAAAAAGAATTAAATTTCGTTTTATTTAATAATCAGTAACGCGTCTCCTTTGCTAATCGGTATTTGAAAAAGAATTAGCCTTTTTTTTATTCAGTAACAGTGTTTGAAAAAGTCCAGTAACGTGTTTTTGCTAATCAGTGTTTAAAAAAGAATTAGCCTGTTTTTTTATCTGTTCATCAGTGCTTCTGAAAGAATTCGCCTGTAGTAACTCCTTTGCTAATCAGTGTTTGAAAAAAGAATTCGCCTGTTTTATTCAGTAACGTGTTCCTTTGCTAATCAGTGTTTGAAAAAAGAATTAGCCTGTTTTATTCAGTAACGTGTTCCTTTGCTAATCAGTGTTTGAAAAAAGAATTACCCTGTTTTATTCAGTAACGTGTTCCTTTGCTAATCAGTGTTTTTGAAAAAGAATTCGCCTGTTTTATTTTATTCCAGTAATCGTTTGAAAAAGTTGCCTGTTTTATTCAGTAAATCAGTGTTTGAAAAAAGAAATCAGTAACGTGCTTTGCTAATCGGTATTTGAAAAAAAGAATTAGCCTTTTTATTCAGTAACGTGTCCTTTGCTCATCAACGTGTTACTTTGCTAATCAGTATTTGAAAAAGACTGTTTTATTCAGTAACGTGTCCCTTTGCTCATCAGTGTTTGAAAAAGAATTAGTATTCAGTAGCGTGTTACTTTGCTAATCAGTATTTGAAAAAAGAAATCTTTTATTCAGTAACGTCCCTTTGCTCATGCGTTTGGAAAAGAATTCGCCTGTTTTAATAACGTGTTCTTTGCTAATCAGTATTTGAAAAAACCGCCTGTGTTTTGAATTCCTTTGCATCAGTTTTATTCTGTTTTAAGTAACTTGTTATCGGTATTTGGTAACGTGTTCCTTTTCTAAGTATTTGAAAAAAAGAATTAATTCAGTAATGTGTCCCTTTACTAATCTGTTTTATTCAGTAACGTGTTCCTTTGCTAATCAGTATTTGAAAAGAATCTGTTTTATTCAGTAACGTTCCGGTATTTGAAAAAGCGTTTTAATCAGTCCCTTTACTAATTAGTTTTTGAAAAAGAATTAGCCTGTTTTATTCAGCGTGTTCCTTTGTAACGGTATTTGGAAAAAAGAATTCCTTTTTTATTCAGTTTGTCCTTTACTAATCAGTGTTTGAAAAAGAATTCGCCTGTTTTATCTAGTAACGTTCCTTTGCTAATCAGTGTTTGAAAAAAAGAATTCGCCTGTTTTATTCAGTAATCTAATCGGTATTTGGAAAAAAGAATTAGCCCAGTAATGTGTTTTACTAATCAGTTTAACGTTTTATTCAGTAACGTGTCCTTGCTAATCAGTATTTGAAAAAAGAATTACCCTGTTTTATTCAGTAACGTGTTACTTTGCTAATCAGTATTTGAAAAAAGAATTACTTTTTTATTCAGTAATCGCGTTTTGCTCATCAGTGAAAAAAAGAATGTGTTAACGTTCCTTTGCTAATCGGTATTTGAAAAAGAAGTTTTAAGTAATGTCTTTACTAATCAGCAGTTTGAAAAAGAATTCGCCTGTTTATTCAGTAACGTGTCTTTGCTAATCAGTGTTTGAAAAAGTAATCAGTAGCGTGTTCTCGTTAATCGGTATTTGAAAAAAAAAATGAATGTGTCCCTTTACTAATTCAGTGTTTGAAAAAAGAATTAGCCCAGTATTTTGAAAAAGAATTAGCCTTTTTTATTCAGTAATGTGTCCCTTTACTAATCACTTGAAAAAGAATTTGTTTTATTACTTTTAATCAGTGTTGAAAGACCGCCTGTTTTATTCAATCAGTATTTTGAAAAAAAAAAGTTTTATTCGGCAATGTGTCCTAATCTCTGTTTTATTCAGTAACGTCCCTTTGCTCATCAGTGTTTGAAAAAGAATTCGCCCGTTTTATTCAGTAACGTGTTCCTTGCTAATCAGTATTTGAAAAAGAAAGCCTTTTTATTCAAAGTCCCTTTACTAATCATTACCCTGTTTTATTCAGTAACGTGTTACTCAGTAACGTGGTAATCAGTATTTGAAAAAGAATTAGCCTGTTTTAAAAGAATGAAAAAGATTCGCCTGTTTTATTCAGTAACGTGTTACTAATCTGTTAGTTTCGTTTTATCAGTAAGTTAATCATTTGAAAAAGAATTACCCTGTTTTATTCAGTAGCGTGCAATTTGAAAAAGAATTACTTTTTATTCAGTAAATCAGTATTTGAAAAAGAATTCGCCTTTTTATTCAGTAACGTGTTTTAATCGGTATTTGAAAAAGAATTAACGTTACAGTAACGTGTTCTCTTACTAATCAGTGTTTGAAAAAGAATTAATGACCCTGTTTTGAAAAAGAATCTGTTTATTCAGTAACGTGTCTAATCAGTGTTTGAAAAAGAATTAGCCTGTTTTATTCAGTAACGTGTTCCTCTACTAATCAGTGTTTGAAAAAGAATTAGCCTGACTACTTGTTTTGAAAAAGAATTAGCCTGTTTTATCAGGTGTTCCTTTGCTAATCATTATTTGAAAAAGAATTAGCCTGTTTTATTCAGTAACGCGTTCCTTTGGTTAATCGTATTTGAAAAAAGAATTACTTTTATTCAGTAACGTGTTTTATAATCAGTAACGTTTTATTCAGTAGTAGCGTGTTTTTGCTAATCATTATTTGAAAAAAAGTTTTATTAATGACTTTGCTAATCGTATTTGAAAAAAGAATTTTTTATTCAGTAACGTGTCCTTTTAACTGAAAAAGAATTAGCCTGTTTTAATCAGTAATAATCAGTGTTTGAAAAAGAATTATGTTTTATTCAGTTTTCCCTGCTAATTTTATTCTGTTTTATTCAGTAATGTGTTACTTTGCTAATCAGTATTTGAAAGAAGAATCACCCTGTTTTATTCAATAACGTGTTCCTTTGGTAATCAGTATTTGAAAAATGAATCACGCTATTTTATTCAATAACTTGTTACTTTGGTAATCAGTATTTGAAAAAAGTATTACTCTGTTTTATCAGACCTCGGTTAATCAGTATTTGAAAAAAGAATGATTCAGTTAACAGTATTTGAAAAAGAATTACTTTGTTTTATCTAACGTGTTAATCAGTATTTGAAAAAAGAATTACCCTGTTTTATTCAGTAACGTGTTACTTTGTTAATCAGTATTTGAAAAAAGAATTGTTTTACAGTAACGTGTTAGTTAATCAGGAAAAAGCTGTTTTATTCAGTAACGTGTTACTTTGCTAATCAGTATTTGAAAAAAGAATTACCCTGTTTTATTCAGTAACGTGTTGCTTTGCTAATCAGTATTTGAAAAAAGAATGACCCTGTTTTATTCAGTAACGTGTTGCTTTGCTGGTTCAAGGTTTTATTTTCATCCAATTATTTTACTTTCTCTCTCTCGTATTTGTTATTCCTGTTACTCTTTTGTGTTTGCTTCCAGTTTTCATGCATTTGTCTTTTCAGCCTTTCCCTTTCCTGGCTCAGTCTATTTTTTTGTCTTTTCTGTGTTTTCTGTTTATGTTTTTTAATATTTTAATTTTATTTTAGTATAGTCTGATTATCGGGTGTTTTTTACTTTTTTCCCATTATTTCCTACCCTTCTTCCCAGCGTCATGTGGTTTTCTTACCTCCAATTTAATATTTTCTTTCATAAAAACCTCTGGTTTTTTTCACTTTGAATCGCTGTTGTTATATATACTCTTAATTCTTTTCCCCCCAAAAACGGGAATTCGCTTCCCTTTACATTTTTAGGTTTTAAACTATTTTCTTTTTAGAGGTGTTATTGTTTTTAGATCAGATTGTCTTATTTTGTACACATGCTGTTTTCAGTGTAAGATCTCTTGAAACCCATATTCATTTTTCCAGTGCTCTGAATCTCATTTTCAAATGGTTCCTTTCCAATGATAATTTATGCGCTTAACGTCGAAGTGTATGAAATAATGCTGTTTTTTTCTTATAGAAACCGTACCTTTGTCATTAATGATAATAACAATCTCAGTTCCCTTCGATTTTTGATGCAGATCGCTGTGTTTAGTTTGAGTGCTTATCCATAGGGTATAAGTGTTCACGTTAGGAAACCTGAAATCTCCAAGAAAAAATCAGGGAATCAGAATAAAAAAAAAATAAAGTTTTTTGAAGTTTCATCATGTGTATTTAATAACGATTCAACTCGTGCAGTTTGCATTGTACAAATCAAAACTACCGAGTAAAAAAAAGGAGGAACATTTAATTTCAAAGATTTTCAATGCGTCGTTCAATTATGTATCCGGTTCTGAAGTTTGCACCGAGTTCTTCCGAGTTGAAAAAAACACTCGTGGATTTTGGCGTCTAAGAGGATCTCGATACCAACTGAAATTTTCCTTCTTCTTCTTCTTCTTCTTCTTCTTCTTCTTCTTCTTCTTCTTCTTCTTCTTCTTCAGAAAACAACCCATGGAGATTTAGGGCATTCTAATTACTACCTTTCCGGGGTCGATCAACTGGGAATTTTCCTTGTTTTGTAAGGTCAAAGAATAGTTAATCCGCCTGTGGGGTCTCGCTCTCTCCTGTTTGCTCTAATGCTCTATTCCCGTTTTCTTTAACTTGCTCGCGACCATCTAAGCCACATATTAAATGGTTCAAGCAGAAACTATTGTTTTGACTGTGTATTTGATGTCACCTAAGCTTTACTGTACGTTCTTCGTCTTAGGTTGACGTTCAGAATCCTTTATAGTCCTGTTTTCTGGAGATCGTCAGTGAGATGACGCACCTTTCAGAACCATATCTTAACTTAGGATATTTATGGCATTTAAAAAATTTTGTTTTCTAACAACGCTGCAACACAACACTCTATAGTTGCTGCATTCTCACTACCGGAAATGAATATTACGGTGCAGTCAACTCCTAAAATCGACATGACGTTTCAGTTATTAAATTCAATTTTTAAATCTGGTAAGACCCACGCTTCTGTATAGTTTCTTGTAGGATTAGAATTTCTTCCGCAGCAGTGAATTTACATGAGGTCAGTCTCATGCAAAACAGAAGTAACACATTCTGCGAAAATGACCTCATTCAAACTGGATGGTATCATGGAGTTTTTATTCAAAAGCAAGCTTTTTCTTGGACAACCAGTCCATTAAAGTATCCGTACAATGAGCAAACATCCGGCTGTATTTATATCTGTGTGCTGGGTGTTTTTTTAATCCTATAATCGCCTAGCTCTTTTTTCCACCTCTTGACCTTGGTCTTTCTCTGATCCCTGGTTAATGTCCGTTTTCCGTGCGTTCTCTTGCGTTTTTTCTTCGTTTCCTTGCTACTGTGGGTATACGATTTTCTAGATATGCTGTCTTCAAAGCCGTTTCGGTGTTCCACTGCCATCGTGTTGTTGGCGCAAGTTATGAAG
>NC_089796.1:69493862-69513862 GCF_040412425.1 Macrobrachium rosenbergii | reverse complement strand
TGATTTGAAACTTTAATTGATTTGGCCTTTTTTTTTTTTTTATAAAATTAGTATTTTGACAATTCCAAACTGTAGCTATTCATTTAACCTTTATTTACGGAAAATGAAATATAGAAGTGAAGGGTGGAATTCAAAAGAGAAATAAAAAAGAGTCCCACATAAGAATCATCTGAATAAGATTCAAAATAACAAACTTCGTTATGTGAATCATCTGAGCCTGTCCCACGAACAAAGCATTTTCACTTCGTATGAACTTCTGAAGTTTCAACAAGTCAGCGTCAATCTTTTGATTAAGTTTCATAATGGAAATATCATGTAGTCTATAGAAACAAACATATATTATACAAGATTCGTGTGTGTGTTATCAGTCTAATGACATGAAAAATTTGCCCTTAAGTTCTTCTAGTCAGTTAATGAAGTTTCGCACATGCTTCATTTACACCATATAAAAATATTTCTACGCTCGATTAGTCAGTCACGATTTTTCCTCTGTAGCCCAAATCTCCTAGCTGCAACCCTTTTCATTCCTTTTAGTGTATCTCCGTTCATATTCCCCTTTCTTCCATCTTACTTTCCATCCTCAGCTAACAGTTGTTTCTTAATGCAGCTGCGAGGTTTTCCTCCTGTTACACCTTTCAAACCTGTTTACTCTAAGTTTCCCTTTCAGCGTTGAATGACTTCATAGGCCCCATCGCTTGGCCTTTGGGTTGAATTTTATAGTTCACACGAATAGCGCAAATCTTTTGAGATATAACAGTCCCTAAAAAATCTGAAAGTTTGTGTGCATCAGTTAATTTGGAGACATGAAGAGAGACGTACAACAGAAATACATAGTTTTCTTATGACCCCGTAACAAAAGTCGTAGTCGTGAATAAAAAGAATAAAAAATCATTCGCCGCATTAATTTAGACGCACGAACCCATTACTGCCGTCGGCCGTTCGATCAATAGTAACCTGATATTCCTGTGCATTAAGCATTAGGCGCCATTCGGTTGGAAAGGAGCCAGCGGAACCTCTCTGGCTACAAGAATTTCATTGTGTTCTTAGACAGAACACTTCGCTCCACCGTGAAAGCCTTAAGTACATAATGAAGCGTTCAAGTGCCAGGAAGGTATAATTACTTCTGTGGCAGAACGATTATGTACACATTCGAAAATTGTCAAGATTTAGAACTGATAAAGTTTATTTCTTGGTAAAGTAATGTTCCTAATTCGCTGTGATTTGGAAACATTATATGGACGTCGCTGGTTGAATTCTGTTTTTTAAGTCTGTGCTTTAAGAAATATCTCGAGAACGGGATCAAATTTGGTGGAATTGTTCACTTGACGATTCCTTTCAGAATCCAGATTTGCGCTGGCTCAGACCGAGATACAGCGCGGTTTGTATAGGGAAACATCGCCAAGTTTTTGTTGATGTTTAATCAGGGGACGGAACGGGGTACCTTTAACCTTTTGGCGTTGGCTCGTGTTGTATAAATATAGAAATTTATTTAATATTTTTGTCCGTGTAGCTATGAATAATTACATTGCTTCACAACAACGAATTAATACGTCGGTCTACACCGACTGAAATTGAAGTAGGCGAGAAAATACTGTAGACCCATGGGAGGGGTAACCCTCTCCCACGGGTCTACAGCGGTGGTTCTCAAACTGTGGGTAATTACCCCCGTGGGGGTAATGACGCCGTTTCTTAGGGGTAAGGTGGCACTTTCTAAATTTTATTTTCTAGTAATGCCAAAGAAATAATGCTTTAATTCCCGTTTGTAATAAAAGGAACAATGCTTTAATTTTAATTTTTTGTCAAAGGAATAATGCCTAAAATCTAAATTCTGTATTTCTTAAGACTTGAGGAAAAGTAAAATTAATTTCTTATATATAAAATGCATTAGAAATTAAGCGTTCCAATATTTTTCTTCCCTTTGTATTATAACTTCACGTAACTGCAAGAGGACTGGGGTAGGGGTAATGGTGACCTATCACACCACTGCCCCAGGGGGTAACGATACCAGCAAATTTGAGAACCACTGCTTTACAGTAATATGCCATTTCCAATAGATAGTATCAGGTGGCTTTCAACCAATAATTGGTATCAGGACAGATGATAGAAGATCGATCCCCCCCCAAAAAAAAAATGTTCATACGTTTGTACATTTATTGTCCACGTCAATAGCTCCTCATTGGACGGGTCGATATCGTACTCGCCTAGCACTCTCCTAGGCCCGCGTTCGATTCTCCGGCCGGCCAATGAAGAATTAGAGGAATTTATTTTTGGTGACAGAAATTCATTTCTCGGTATAATGTGGTTCGGATTCCACAATAAGTTGTAGGTCCCGTTGCTAGGTAGCCAATTGGTTCTTAGCCACGTAAAATAAGTCTAACCTTTCGGGCCAGCCCTAGGAGAGCTGTTAATCAGCTCAGTGGTCTGGTTAAACTAAGGTATACTTAACTTTTGTCCACGTCAACATCTGGTCATGCGTCTGCGCAAAGGCGTTTTCAGAAAGCGACCGAAGCATGCAACGAAAAAAAATCGAAATATCAAACTAAAATCTCAGTCCTCCAAATGTCAAAACGCAACATTATGTTTAAAATGAGCCCTCAGAATTGGGCAAACTTTCTTAAACTTGCAGCAGGTTAGGTGATCTCAGTTAAGAAGTTTGGTTAAGGCATACCTACACCTTCAACCAAACGTCTCGCCTTGATTTCAGTTATAAAATTTGATTTCTTATTTTTATTGTTATCAATCATATACCTCTTGAAATAGCTTTAGTCTAATATTTTTTTGGGGGTTGGGCCGCTTTGCTCCTTGTTTACCTGCAGAAAATACGTTTTCGGGCTCTGGTTTTTAAGAATATCTAAATGCGTTAAGCCGGTGACATTTGCCATATCTTATGTCAGACGTGCCATCCGATCATGTTAATATACATGAATAAATAGATAAATATGGTCATATATATATATATATATATATATATATATATATATATATATATATATATATATATATATATATATATATATATACATTTGTTGATGGGTATGCTCTAACAGGGGGCTGCAGAGAAGGAATTGGGCTATGATCACTGACACATCCTTCGTCTGTGTACCTCCTGTGCAGAAAAATTCACATTAGTGGCATCTTACTGTTACAGAGAAGGCTCAACAGCAGCGCATCGAAACTCGAGACTTATATTGCGCCGTTCACCTCTGTTTTGTACGCATCTTTCTGCTTCATGTTCTGACTTAGAATATGAGTAAAAGGAAAATGACACGAGACGCAACACACAGCCTGATGGTTAAGCCTGGGGTAGACACGGACACTTGGAGACCCTTTAATATAAGCTCTTTTCATCAAATTATCGACCTCCATTTTGACACGTGACCAAGTCATTTCTGAGCGCAAAGCACTTGCGTCCATTTCAGTCCCTCCTCTGCCACGTATACGTGAACTGTTCATCTTAACAGCTTCAACATTTTTCTTTCACTTGTATTCAGTCGCCACACTTTACTTCCTTAAAGGAGTGTTGGCTTTACAGTCCATTCATTCATTCCAGTCCGGGGTTATATTGACACTTCTCTGCTCGTTCGAAAATCTTTTGTATGGATTCGGCTGCTTTCCTCGCTTTTATCTGGTCAGTAAGTCGCCCATTGTACCATTCTCTCAGATTTGCTCTCAAACACCTATACGCGTCACTGGCTCAAAGTCTTTCCATCTTTTTTTATAAATCTTCAAACCTCACTTTTCCCAACATAATCTCTTCCAACTGTCTCCTCTTACAAACATTTTCAAACTTCCACTACTCAGCCATTCCACACTCCATTAATGAACCATTTTCCTGTCCCATAACTTTGCCCTTTCCTTGACTTCTCACGTCATTCATCATTCCATCTAGAAAGATTTTAATTCTCAGACCAACTTTCACTTCAAACCTGTCACTCAGTTTTACATAATTTACCACACCAGAATTATATATAGTATGCAGTATATACCTTATTTCTGAAGTGTGTTATATTTTTATGATATATATATATGAATATATATATATATATATATATATATATATATATATATATATATATATATATATATATATATATATATATATTATTATATAAATAGATATATGGAAAATTATGATATATATATATATATATATATATGTATATATATATATATATATATATATATATATATATATATTAGTTATTAACTTCTGAAAGAAAAATTTAGAGAGTGTCCAGTTTGTTAAACCTTTTCCCATTTTTCCTTTTGCTGCGCGTTTATTTCTCAAACTACTGCATTAATGTAGTCTTGATATCAATTAAATGTAGAGAGTGTCCAATTTGTTAAAACCTTTTCCCATTTTCCTTTTTGCTGCGCGTTATTTATTCTCAAATTACTGCATATCCAGATGTAGTCTTCGATAGCAATTAAATGTGCCGCGCAAGACGAAAACATTCTTCCATATTAGCTGAAAAGAAAAATTCGATTAATAAATGTCAGAGCATTAAAGGGCAATACAGAGTGGCCTATTAATATAATGCCAGACTTATTAAGCAATGCTGGTGAAAGGAGAGTGGGGATAATTGCTCCATTATCATTTGAAATTTTACATCAGGAAGTACTCACTTTACGACAAGTCATCGTACTATAATCATCGTTCTTATGATTGTATGTAATAATTAATTCGGGTAAATATAGTTACTGTTAACTCTGTGATTGCTTAGGTTTCTTCATCTTAGTCTTCAAGAGATTAAAAAAACATGTTTATATATTGCTCATAAAAATTATTCAGAGCTAACACGCTTATTTATTTTATATTTCATTCATGAAAGTTATTCAGGTTTCAAAGCCCTCCACGGTACGACTGAATCAGCGACACCCGTCAGGATACCCACATTTGCGCTGAGGAAATCGGTAATCCACCTAGGAGTAAACGGCTCATCAGTATTCCGCTGAGAATTAAACGGTTCATTGACTATTATTGTCCTGTGCTATCAGCTTTGGAGTTCTCTTTCTGCTTCTGTTTTTCAAGGCTTAACTTTTATCCCTATGAGAGGCAAGCCGCTCCCCTTTTTTTTTTTTTACTTTTCCTTATCCTTATTTTTTCTGAATTGGATAGATAAGGGCAATTTTTTGCCTTTTTTATTGGAAAATATATTTATATACAAACGTATTCAAATTACACTTGATCCTGTTCCCAAAGGAACGCAAATGGTTTCGTTCATGTGGATAAAAATTCCGTTTCCAAGGAACACCTTTTCAAACTCACGGTGGATCCGTGAATGAATTTATTTTTTCTGTTTTACTTTTGATATTTCTAATTTTTATTTTTACACAAACTTACGTAACTTACTCTGGGTTTCCTAAGGAACCGTTTCAGCTGACTCGTATTCCCCTGAAAACGTATCTTATAATTATATGAATACGTATCCTGCGCTTCCATGAAAATGTATCACGCTACATTTTACGTCGTTTTCTCTTTAATAAGAGTCGAAGCTTTCGTCTGGATCCAATTTTATGGAAAAGCCATTAAATTTTCCATCGGATTCCTGGATACGCAGTCTCATTTGCATCACATTTATATAAAAAAACATTACGTTGAATTATTTCGAAGAACATTATCAAAAAAACATCTAGAATTGGAAGTATTTTATCTGCTAAATATTTCGCAAGAAACTTTGGAAAACATTTTACTTATAAAAATGGGCGTTTGCAAGTGTATTTACCTTAGAAAGCCGATAAGTTAAGTTAAGTTTATTTTAGTTTAACCAGACCACTGAGCTTATTAACATCTCTCCTAGGGCTGGCCCGAAGGATTAGATTTATTTTACGTGACTAAGAACCAGTTGGTTACCTAGCAACGGGACCTACAGCTTATTGTGGAATCCGAATCACATGAAATGATTAAAAGTCGTTCATGAGTGGCAGAAGCAAGGGATATCGGTCTGTGTTGCCACACAGTGTCATAGAGCCAGAATAGATACACATATGATGAGCGCCCTAAAAGCTTTTCCGCCCACAATAAAACCTGGGTAAACCAGGCCGTGGTTACTGATGAGAAAGCAGTTACACCTCTGCGTCTCCTCCCCTCTCCCACCCCTACAAACCCCATCCCTCCTCCATAGCTCACAGAAATGGTAATGGTGTGTTACCAGTGAAATTCTGCGTTAAAAAATTTCAGTCTAGCATTTTTTTTTTTAATTTTTGTCTAAATAACCTGACACAATAATGCTTCTGTTTTCTGTTCAACAAAAGTAATTTTGCGGAACGTTTTGTTAATACAGATTAAATTTCAAAGCTCCCCGAAAGCAGGCTTCAAAAGGTCAGACGGTCATCTGCATACAACCCGCTGGCGTATCCATTGCTATTTATGACTATTTTAATATGCTCTAAATATGAGTTCGCATGACTTGACTGAGTAGGTTGATTGAAACCTGGATGTAAATCATTTATATATATATATATATATATATATATATATATATATATATATATATATATATATATATATATATACATATATATAATATAATGTATATATATATATATATATATATATATATATAAAATCATAACATAACTGGTTATATATATGATTTGCATACCGTATTACTTTGCAGAAAAAATAATTTGGAACTCTTCGTTACCTCATTCCACTCTTAATCTCCGCCTACGATAAAGAATGAACTGTTTAGGTGAAAATTCAGGCGATATTGGTTGTATGGGTTTTATAGTGTTCAGGATTAGAAATCTGTCTTAAACGCCTTCTTCCACCTCCTCCTTCTCCTCCTACCCCTCCTTCTCCTCCCACCCACCACCACCGCCACGGAATTGAAGAAATAATAAAAAGTAAAATGGCAAAACGTTTTAATAATGCGCATGAGCGAGTTTCGACAGCCAAGAGCATTGTAGAGTGCTACATTGTATTTTTTCACATTCTTGATAAAAGCTGAAAATATTCTAAGTGTTTTAGTTCAGATTAGAGATAGAGTCTGTCTTTGTTTTTTTTTTTCGCTTATTGTTCTGCGTTATTTCAAGGTCACTGTACTGAAGCAAGCATTATCGATCATTTTCCTACCCCTAATTATTTTTTGTTTCGACACTCAAGGCTGAGAAAACTTACAGTAAGCTACTATTAAAGCAAAAAAAAAAAAAAAAAAAAAAAAAAAACTTTATGTAACATTTTGTAGTCTTAGTGCAAGAAACGATGCTGTACATTATGGAGCCTTCCATACATATATTTGTTACATAAAATTCTAATATTCTTTTCCTGCATTTCGACACCAGTAAGTGATATGAAAAGAATGATATTTCCAAAGCTTCTGCGATAACGATTAATATGCATGAAGTTACTGAGGGGTTCAAACTGCCAAAATTCATGAATGAAATATTATAATCCTGACCCCGTTTTAAAGCGAGGTCCTTTATGACGGAAAAATTCCAATATTTCTCTCGTTAGAAGAACAGTTCATGATGGTCATTTTAGTGTTTAGTTTATTAGAAACAAAGCTATTTTAGTGTTTTATCTGTTTAGTTATTCATAACGGCTATTTTAGTGTTTATTTGGATATAGAAACAGATATAATTCATAATGGCTATTTTAGTGTTTATTTGTTTATAGAGACAAATATAGTAAATAATGGCTATTTTAGAGTTTACTGTTTATAGAGTTATAATTCACAGTGGCTATTTTAGAGTTTATCTGTTTATAGAAACATACTTCATAAATGGCTATTTTAGTGTTTATATGGATATAGAAACCGTTGTAATTCATGATGGCTATTTAGGTTGTTACCTGATTATAGAAACAGTGATAATTCATAATGATTATTTTGGATATTATCTGATTATAGAAGCAGTTATAATATGACCTACATTAATAACGCTGATTAAAGATTATCTCAATATTAATTAATTATAAATCTCTTTTGTTTTCAGGAGCTCTGCGCCCTCGCCGATTATGTGAGTGTTGATACATAATAATAATAATAATAATAATAATAATAATAATAATAATAATAATAATAATAATAATAATTATTATTATTATTATTATTATTATTATTATTATTATTATTATTATTATTCAAGAATTTCCTAAAGGTATCCACTTTCATTACCATCATGTTTTTATGTTATTCATTGTAAGTTATTTTTTGCTTTCTTCCTGTTATTTATTTTCATTGCTCTTGGTAGTTTTGTATATTTTTTATTCTGTTTGACCGTTTCTCATTCATTAGTATTAGTTTTATCATTTTTATTTAAGATTTTTATTATGTTTACCTTTTTCATTATTGTACCACTGAAAATCGTCACAGACGTGTTAATAATCATTAAGAGAATTTTTTTCCTTCATTATTCATCCATTCATTTTCCATCTACTCTTTTTTCATTCGTCTTTATTCATCCTCAGTTGCTATACAGACAGGTCTGTAGCGGCAAAATTAGTTATGTGAAGGCGCCTTTGTACATTCATTTCCAGTCTCACAGGTGGTTCCAAGGGCTTTTCGCTTGACATTATCACGGATCCTAAAATTTCTCTATTGTTTGATGGACATGAACCAACAATCAGCCAAGTTGATAAAACGTCATTTATTTACTTGAAAATGAATCCCGTGAAAAATAGGGGGATTTCTTCCAAACCTTAGAAATATATTTACATAGGTTCTGCTAACCTGAATGTGATTGTATCATGCATAGAAAGGACGTATTAGAACAAATAGCGAAAATAAATAAATATAATGCATTGGAAGAACGCGTTAAAGCATAGTGTGACAGTGAATAACCATTTCAAGTTAATTGTAACAGAACGATAAGCAAATAAAAAACAAGAGGAAGCTTGTTTGTTTACCAGTTTCTTTGAGATGGTCCTCGGGCTAGAAGTAGCGAGAGTAGGCTGTGCCATTTAACATGAATAAGTAATGTTAGAAAAAAAAAAAATTTAAGTATGCCTTAGTTTTACCAGACCACTGAGCTGATTAACAGCTCTCCTAGGGCTGGCCCGAAGAATTAGACTTATTTTACGTGGCTAAGAAACAATTGGTTACTTAGCAACGGGACCTACAGCTTATTGTGGAATCCGAACCACATTATAGCGAGAAATGAATTTCTGTCACCAGAAATAAATTCCTGTAATTCTTCATTAGCCGGCCGGAGACTCGAACTCGGGCCTAGCGAGTGCTAGCCCACAACTCTATCGACTCTCCGAACGAGGAACTAGTAATGTTAGAATGTAAAAAATGACCATATGCAGTTGTTGGACCGTATACCAATGATTCGAGTTTTCTGAAATATTATGATACTCTGTAAAGTTTAAGTAATGTTAGAATGTAGCTTAAGCTTTACAGAGTATCATAATATATCAGAAAACTTAAATCATTTGTATATGGTCCAATAATTGCATATGGTAATTTTTTCCATTGTGGTTACTTCTTCACTAAGCAACTCCCATCCCGTAGGGGGATAGTACCGTCAGTGCACCTCACGCGGTGCACTGTAGGCATTACGTAAAGTTCTTTGCAGCGTCCCCTCTTCCCCTTGCTGCAACCCCTCTCATTACTTTTAATGTACCTCCGTCCGTATTCCCTTTTTTCCATCTTCCTTTCCACCCTCTCCTAATAATTGTTACATAGAGCAACTGCGAAGTTTTCCTCCTGTTACACTTTCAATACCTTTTTACTCTCTATTTACTTTTCACTACTGAATGACCTCATAGGTCCCAGCGCTTGGCCTTTGGCTTAAATTTTACATTTCTTTATTATCTAGGCGTCTTGTTGGTATCATATTTCATTCCAATTTTACGTACGCGGTGTTAGGTTCGCTCTTATGTAGATGTATGATGTACATAAAATGTCATTTTTAAAATGGCATTTTTAAAATGTCATTTTTAAAATGTCATTTTTAAAATGTCATCTTTACATATTCCTGAGAGCAGTTGTGTCTGTCTTTAAGCACCTATTGTTAGGAAACTGAGAATTTAAGTGTCCATTGTGTGGACGTTTTATCTTCTACGTTTTATTTCCAAAGACAAGCCGAGTATCATAATAATATATATATATATATATATATATATATATATATATATATATATATATATATATATATATATATATATGTCTTCTAATATATTTATTCCTAAGCTTTTATGGGCAAAACAAATTCAAAGGTAGGGATTTTATATGTATGTATGTATATATATATAGTGCTTCAAAAAGAAATTCAGCAGTAGGATTTTTATATATGTATATATATGTATATGTATATTTATATATATATATATATATATATATATATATATATATATATATATATATATATATATATGTGTGTGTGTGTGTGTGTGTGTGTGTGTGTGTGTGTGTATGTGTGTGTGTTGTGTGTGTGCGTGTGTGTGTTTGTGTGTGCTTGTGTACTTTTTTGCCTAAGCTACCTTTACACCTCAAGCAATACAACTTCGGGAGAAATTTCGCCTGGCCTTGTTGCTCATAATTGCACTTCCGAAGAAGTGTGTGTGTGTGTGTGTGTGTATATACTTTGCTTGCGTTTAACATTTCATTAAATGCATAAAACAAGTTCAGCAGACCAAACAGTTCAATTAAGGACAAAGTGAATTCCGTGTAGCCTAAGAGTTTCGCTTTCTTCATTCGTACAAAAAAAGCCTTTTATGCTTATCGCACACGAATGCAGAGTTACTATCGATCGTCTGAATCGCGCTGCCAAGAGAGAGAGAGAGAGAGAGAGAGAGAGAGAGAGAGAGAGAGAGAGAGAGAGAGAGAGAGAGAGAGTACATGCGTGTGGGTGGTTAAATGAACGACAATTTTTCTCTTGGCACGGAACCACATCGAAGGAGTATATATTTTTTCCCCAAATACTTCTTTTTTTGTTTTAGTGCCATGAGCTGAACGCTTTCCTTTCAAGTTTTCGAGGCATGTATATGTATGTGTATATATATATATAATGTATATATATGTATGCATGTATGTATGTATGTATGGAGTTTTATGTATGAGGAGCACAGGTCGCTTAAACAAAAAATATATAATTGTGTACATACAGTATATATAAATATATGTAAGTATATATGTGTTTGTTTGTATATATACATACACACACACACACATATATATATATATATATATATTTATTTATGTATTTATTATATATATATTATATATGTATATATATATATATATATATATATATATGTATATATATATATATATATATATATATATATATATATATATATATATATATATATATATAATTGTAATCGTTTCTTTTGAATTTGTTTTCAAGCAGAATAAAAAGCCAATATATTCATGACTTGACTTTAACTTTTTCACGCTAAGAAAACTCATATTTGCTCATGCTTAATCATGTTACTCTATATTTCCTCTCATGTTATTGATTCACAAGGTCTACCGTTCTCAGTGCGTGAACTTTTATCAAACGTCAACATTTTCCAAGAATGATTTAGAAACCTTACGATAAAATGAGTTGCAAAATAATGGTTACATAAAGGCCGAATATGACGCCGTATCTCCCTCCACGACCGAATTGTTTTAGATTAACTTTATCTAAATAAATTGATGCCTTCCCATCAACGCAAAAATAAAAGTCAGGCTCAAACTTTGTTTTCGGCTCCGCCTTTTTTTTTTTTTTTTTTTTTTTTTTGCGGTGAAATAACGTTTGGGCTTTAGGAGCATTTTTTCGGGGTGATTGGGGTGGAAGGAGGCCTGGGGGCTTGGGTGTGTTTTCGAGAGGTAAGTAAAAAAAAATAGTTACATTAACAAGTAAGGTTGTTATTGAATGGTATTTGTGAGTTAGTATTCACTTATAAAAAATTGTATATGAGAATGATGGAAAAACGCTATATTCCGATGTTATTATTATTATTATTATTATTATTATTATTATTATTATTATTATTATTATTATTATTGTGCTAGTTAACTTTGTACTGAGTCTTCTCAGTTTTTCTTATAATTCTTTTCTCTTCTACGTTAGTTTTGGACAAAAAAAAAAAAAAAAAAAAAACACAGAATTGTAGGTAAAGTTGAGAAGACTCCGTATAAAATCATCTCGCATGATGCATCCATCTTATTATTATTATTATTATTATTATTATTATTATTATTATTATTATTATTATTATTATTATTATTATAAGGAATGTCACAAGTGATATGATAGGTTTCCTTCCTTGTTATGTTGTTGATATTATTATTATTATTATTATTATTATTATTATTATTATTATTATTATTATTATTATTATTATTATTATTATTACCAAGGCATGTCATTAGTGATATGATAACTAAACGGTAAAATCTTCACCCCTGTTATTTCCTAGGGTGACTTAAAACTCTCAGATCGCAGCCATTCATAACGGAAAAAAAGTTCTCTCAGATTTGAAACACTCACCTGGCATTTAGCGAACATTTTCTTTTATATTTTATTTTTTGTATTTTTTTATTTTACCTTTGGGAATGAAATGGTATGAGGAATCCTATTTGAAGCGTCGACTACTTCATAAATAATCCAATATTCCAGTCGGCAAAAAATAAAAAAAATAAAATAAAAAATGAAAAAATGTTCGCTCCGAAAAAAATATCTGAAGACTTAAAATATGAAATACTTTTACAGTTCCATTTGGAAACATCCCGGATTATTTATCTGTGATTTCGTTCCTGGAAGAAGAAAGAAACCTTGAAAAACTGTTTGTTGGCGTTTCACGGTGGCGCGTAAAAGTTGGAGTCAGGCTATATCCGCGTTTTTAATATTTTTTGATATTGTGAGTGTTTTGTTTTTGGTAATTTTTTCTCCATGCATCACAAGAAAACGAAGTGTGAGAGCATTGTTTGAGATCTGCTATGCATAGAGTCCTGGCAAGAAATGCATCATCAAAATAATTTAAGTGGTTTTTCTCAAATGAATGATGTTGGATGTTTAGTGGATGCATTTAAACGAAATGCTACATTTGCTTAAGATATGCTTCAGAATACTGGTAAATGCTCTTGGAGTATTTTGAATGCGGGATGGTAATTCAAAGTAAATTTAAATCATAGCAAGGTCTTGAAACTCTACCTGAAATTTTTAAATGAATATAGGCGTAAAAAATGTACTTAGTTGTTGGAAAAAATAGCATTAGAAATTTATTTTTTTTATTTATGTTGTGGAAAAAAATGGCATTAGAAATTTATTTTTTATATTTATGTTGTGGAAAAAATAGCATTAGAAATTTATTTTTTAATTTATCTTGTGAAAAAAATAGCCTTAGAAATTTATTTTTTTTATATATATGTTGTGGAAAAAAACAACATTAGAAATTTATTTTTCTCTTTATTCAGTTTGCTCAAATACATGGTTGAATCTCAAGTAGGACAGATGTTCATCTGCAGCTAAACGTTTTCTGTGCATGGGAACGCTACTTAAACCCAAGTTTGTGTTGCTTTTCGTCACAGTGCCCACGTTCTTATTTTGGTTGAGAAAGTATGATAAATGGCGGAAGATCAGGAGGAGAAGAGCTGTGTCGGTTCAGCCGAGGAAGATAGTATGCGGAGGTTTTGAGTGTGTTTGCTTCCCAGCACGGTAATGTTTCACCGTACTTCGGTTTGTTTACGCTTTGTCGTAAGAGTATTTCCGCATTGTGTCTTTGTGTTAATTCTAGACACATTGCCTTGCATGGTCCTTTGTGTCTTTATCTCTTGCCCAGTCTCTTTTGCAATGTTTCCACACGTCTGGTATCCTTTGAAATGATTTACCTGTATGCTGTTTGTGTTTACATAGCTCCGCCAGCTTCCGTAAATTACCCTTCATCACATTTAATTCGCTTCAAAGTGTTCCCATTCCTGTCTTCATGCTTCTTGATTCCTAAACCTGGTATGTCTGTGTGTGTGTGTGTGTGTGTGTTCGCATCTCGGCGGTATCCTACTTAGCGCGCGCTGGCGTGTGTGTATGTGTGTGTGTGCGTGTGTGTCTGTTTACAGCTTCGTTCTCCGTGTCTGTATTTCCGCAGCAAAAGCCAGTGCTGAATGTTCCTCTGCGAAAGAGTTTTTGGGTGTTTTACCAACAGTTCTCTTCGCCTTTTACGACTTCTGTCGGCAAATGGCTTTAAAATGCCGAACAATTTTTACTTTAGCTATCGGTTTAGTCTGATTGGTTTTGCGCTGTTTGATTTCTCTGCCATTCCCCGTGGGTTATGTATGCATGTATGTATGCATTTATGTTTGTGTGTATGCATGTATGTATTGCGTGCATGTATCTTGTTCGTTGATTTATAAACACTTTTCAACTCTTGATCGTATTTGACTCTCTCTCTCTCTCTCTCTCTCTCTCTCTCTCTCTCTCTCTCTCTCTCTCTCCTTATCACATCTGAGCTTTCTGTTCTGTGGAAATTTCGTTTTGGTTTGTAGGGCCGAGTTCACAAGTCCACACCAATCTTAATTATTTCTGTGAAACCTTATCATGGTTACGGAGTCTCTCTAGACAAGAGACCGGCTGGCATAAGGCCGTTTTAATCCAAAATAGTATCAATCCGGTGAAAGGTGGTTTAGCAGTTTAAGGGACCTGTGACTCACGAATTTTTCCATAATAATAATAATAATAATAATAATAATAATAATAATAATAATAATAATAATAATAATAATAATAATAATAATATGGCTGCAGTAAGCGAATTGATTTTGTACTGACTTTTCTCAATTCTTATAATTCGGTTTTCCAGCACATCAATATTGGGTAATTATTAATTAATATTGATGCGCAGGAAAAGCAAATTATAAGAAGAACTGAGAGAACTCAGCATAAAACCAATTCGCGTAATGCAGCCATTTTATTCAGCAAAATTTGCCTTAAGGGGTGTCTTCTTCCTTCTTATATAATATAATAATAATAATAATAATAATAATAATAATAATAATAATAATAATAATAATAATAATAATAAAGGACACAAAAATTGTTGATGCAATTCTGGTATCTCCAGATTCTTATAGGTTTATGGAGTCGACAGCATAATTATTATTATCTAACCTTAAAATATTTAGGGCGATTAAAGAAGGAAGTATGACTCAGCCATACTAGAACTTGATTGAGATAGATATAAGATAGATATAAGAAGAAAATCAGTAATAATACCTTCACTGATTTTTTTTTATTTGAGGAACCACGGTGCATTTTTTTTCAAGGTAATGCCATGTTGGGAAAGGGCGAGGTTAAAGTTAAAGTTGTTGGTTTCAGTCCACCCACAGGCTGTTGCCTCTCGGGGGGACGTCAGCCGGGAAACCCCAACCCACCCCTCAAACCATGTCGTCACTCATGGCAGTAACCATCCAGTAGACAGTCTCACTATCCGCTCCTTGACGGGGAGCGAACGCTGGTCCCCGAGAATACGAGGCCAACACGGTACCAACTGCACTAGCCAGACGGTTGGTCTGTGTGTTGGGATATGTGGCGCTACTGAACTTTCGTTCCCTAATCAAGGTGTTGGATGTTGTTAGTTACTGAAGGCTTGGTGTGCAGTTATTAAGGAAATATCTAAATTGTTATGGTCAGTTTCCGTGTTCCAATAATTTACATATTTTTTGTGAAGTTTACCAAATGTTAAGCTGAAAATTTTTATTATCCTCCCATTCACCTTTGGTTCTATAGCTAATGAATTCCAAGTGCATCGAAAATCTAACGTGATCACATTTTCTTTTGGGCAATTATTGAATTTCCTTAAAAAAATAAAGAACCTTTTTATATGACAGCAGTGGTATGATAATACTTTGTTTCCATAGCGCAAATCAAGTATCAAAAGTTGATCGTCTCGCATACATTTTAAAGAAAGACAATAAATATTTAAAGGGTTCCTTATTTCTTCCAAACCCGTTATGTAATTGGGTGCGTAGGTTATTTAGGCATGTAGCCTTTTGTGGGAAATTTTACCTATTAAATGTCTTCGTTAATTGCACTACAAACAGTTAATCATCCTTCACTTCTAATTATTTCCATAATATATATATATATATATATATATATATATATATATATATATATATATATATATATATATATATATATATATATATATATATATATATATATATATATATATATATATATATATATATATATACATATACAGTTTATATATATATATATATATATATATATATATATATAAAGTATATAATTTCATATATATATGATATATAAATTTATATACCTATGTATATATGAATTTTTTATCACATCACCGTGATTGATATACAATAATTAAGCTACAGATGTCGTCTAATATCCAATTCACGGTACTTCAGAAATATCCCCGACGGGGAATTATCACCGAAGGGAAATTATAAGTGATAAATGGATCGGTACCGCCGGTTCTCGAACTCTCGACACAGTACCTTCCAACAACTCCTGTTGACGGTCTAACCACTTAACCATCAAGAGATATTCCTGAAGTAGCGTGAATTGGATATTAAACGGTTTTTGAAATGATTTTATATATATAATGATTATATGTATATATATATATATATACACAGTAATATATATATAATATATATATATATATATATATATATATATATATATATATATATATATATATATGTGTATGTGTGTGTGTGTGTGTGTGTGTGTGTGTGAACTAATGAACATGTGTTTCACAGAAATCAATTTCTGACTCACAGCGGAATCGAACCCCAGTCTCTCAAATGAAAGGCAGGGCTAGGGCGCTGCCATTTGGCCACTCAGTGTGGGGTCAGTTGGTAGCTCCTTGGCCTTTCATATGAATATATATATTAGAACTAGTGAACACGTGTTTCACAGAAATCAATTTCTGACTCACATCGGAATCGAACCCCATTCTCTCATATGAAAGGCAAGGCCAGGGCGCTACCATTTGGCCACTGTGTGTCAACTGGTAGCGCCTTGGCCTTTCTTATGACAGTCCAGGGCTCGATCCCGATGTGAGTCGGAAATCTATTTCTATATGCGTGTGTGTATTGCTTCTGCAGCTTTCACTAGTTTTGTGCATGTAGATGATTCTATCGATATAACCAACAACTTTTTTATATTATATCTGTTTCCTTTCCCTTGGAAAACGTGGTTTTCTTTGAAGCAAAAAAAAAAAATAATAATAATAAATAAATATCAATTGACAAACGAAAAGATAAATTGTTATTTCACCGCAATATATATCCTTAAGCATGCGTTAGAATGAGGTTAGCTTCAAAGGTTTTTTGTTTTGTTTGGATAGAAATAGGTCAGTTCATCACAATGGCGTTCGCTTAATTTCCATTTTCAAAGAGGGGGACAAGGTCTTGCATTTCCATTTGAAAAATATTTCAGAATTACGAGTTTCTCATTATATTTCATATGAATTATGATATGTTTTGTTATACGGCGTCTGAATGCTCCAGATCTTCAATAATTAATAGTTCACGAAGTGTGCGAGGAAGCATAACATTTGTGCAGGAGCAAATAGACAAAAAAGCAATTTACTTCTCTTTCTTGTCAATTTTTTTAAAACTCATTATTAGGTATTTCTTTCGCGCGAGTTCGTCAGTAGATATGAATATTATGGAGAGTGGGTTCATCAGTTTGTCATAATTTGATGTTTAAATAGCGATATGTGATCATTAGTTCCACAATATATAGATATATATATATATATATATGTATATATATATATATATATATATATATATATATATATATATATATACACACACACACACACGCACACATATAACGTGACCGAAGGTGAAATGGAGAGGTTCTCGTTTTCTCTTTGCACGTAATAAAAAAAAGGCTTGGATATTCGCAATTCGAGTTTAATAATTATAAGCAACATTAGAAGGCCAAAGGTAAAAGCGCTTCTTTTCAAAATGAAGAGCTTATAATTATAATATGTATAATATATATAAATATATATTCAAATATAAATAAACGTATATATATTATATTTTATATTTGCTTATTTATTTATCCATTTATTTATACACAAAAGATTTTTTGGTTTAAACTTGTCACATGGAAATTATTATTTTATGGTTTTACTCAAACAAATCTGAAAACACGTTCTCAAGGCTCAGACATTCATCAAACAAAATATCATTACGTGCTTTCATCCAATGCAGTGCATTTCTTGTATGTCTGACCAAACCATAAACTCTACATCAACAAAAGGTGCGCAAACGACAGTATAACATTTCATAAACACTAGTCGGCACCTGTCGCTTACGTATCACAAACAAGGTGAATATGAGTCTACGACATACTGATAGTCCCAACCAGTGCTTCATACGACCATCCAGCATTTGTTTGTGATATAAGCATTTTCAAATTCGACTTGTGTTTATGACGTGTTTTAGTGCAGTGTGGATGCCTCTTTAGGTTTGATGAAGACAAAGCTTGAGACCTGTTGCAGATGTATCTACAGATCTCTTAATATTGTGAAATCTTATATTCCCATTAATAAAAAAAAAAAACTATTTCTTCCCTGGATTATTTATCAAATCCCAATATTAATATCAAAATCAACTTTATACAATTTTCAATGCACTCACTGACTGTCTGTTATATATGTATATATATATATATATATATATATATATATATATATATATATATATATATATATATATATTTATTTATATATATATATATATATATATTCATACATACATATATATATACACATATATATATATGTATATATATATATATATATATATATATATATATATACATATATATATATACACATATATATAGCATATATATATATATATATATATATATATATATATACATACATACATATATATATATAATCATGAAGCTACAAATGTCGCTTAATATCAAATTCGTGCTACCTCAGGAATATCTCCGATGGAGAATTATCACCGAAGGGGAATTTCTAAGTGATAAATGGATTGGTACTGCCAGGGCGCGAACCCTCGACACAGAACTTATTCAGCAACTCCAGTCGACGTTACCACTGAAGTCACGAACCCTCGACACAGAACTTATCCAGCAACTTCAGTCGACGTTACCACTGATAGCTCAGTGGTAACGTCGACTGGGTAGATAAGTTCGCAGGTCGAGGGTTCATGTTCGTTCGACACGTTATGTGTCGAGGGTTCGTGACCCGCAGTACCAATCCATTTATCATAGAAATTCTCTTTCGTGACAATTCTCCATCGGGATATTCTGAATATAATTGATATTTGACATTATAACTTCATATTTATTATATAAATCACGGTGCGATAAAAAAAATTATATATATATATATATATATATATATATATATATATATATATATATATATATATATATATATATATATATAATATTGGATCATGTCAAGATTAGCAAACCAACATCTCCATGTCAAGAACAGCGAATCAGTGATCCCCATGTAAAGAAATAGCCATCCCCTTTCCGGTCTAACCCAATTCTACATGAGGGCTAGTACTAAACACGGCGAAACAGTGAGTCATCTACACTGCTTCGCCGTGTTTAGTACTAGCCCCTGGGTGGTAAAATGTATTTCTCCTTGTATAGTACTAGCCCCTGGGGTGTCAAATGTTTTTCGCCTTGTTTAGTACTAGCCCCTGGGGGATCAAGTGTCTGGTACCGAAGTTTTCATGTGTGGAACAGCGAACCCGATTATTCCCATGTAAAGAATAACGAACTCAATAATCTTCTTGTAAAGAATAGCGAACCCTGCTGCGAGCTGGTTCGCTAATCTCGACATGATCCTTAATTAAATACGTTTATTTATACATGAATATATATATGCATATATACTGTATACAAACATATTAATAATAAGCTCTTCATTTTCAAAAGAAGCACTATTACCTTTGTCCTTCTAATGTTGTTTATGATTATTAAACTCGAATTACGAATATCCAAGACTTTTTTTTTATTACGTGAAAAGAGAAAACGCGAACCGCTCCATTTCACCAGTCATTCCCTTCAGTCAC
>NC_089796.1:69481362-69488862 GCF_040412425.1 Macrobrachium rosenbergii | reverse complement strand
AGACTGGAGAGAGAGAGAGAGAGAGAGAGAGAGGCATCAGTGAAACGGTGCCTGATATATAAATTGAAGCCTCAACATATATTCATTTGTGTAATCCAGTTTCACCCGGGCGTCTAAACATGCCTTTTATAAAAGGCGAACTTCTCTTAAATATATATGTTGTATTTTTGTATACAGTCATGCAATCGTATTCCTTCGTACGCCGTCAAAAACAGCGATCTGATCTAACAGTTATAGAAGGCGATTTTCTCTCAAATATATATGTATTTTTGTATACAGTTATGCATTCGTCTTCCTTCGTACGCCGTCAAAAACAGCGATCTGATCTAACAATTATCAAAATATGAATCGTGTTACATATCTGTATTTATTGTAATGAAAGCAAACACATGTAACCTGTCACCTGTAAGAAAACTTGTGTCACCTGCACCTTCCTTCAGTCCAAATTTCCTCGCATATATCTCCACTCCTAATTTCCAGCTGACCCCTCCCTCTCATTATCTCTCGCTAATTATCTTCTGAAGGGAGCGAATGAAACGCAGACCCAGAACAACAATAATAATACGGGGTCACAGCAAGCAAAAACTGACCAGAGTTTAGCGCCTCCAGGGCAGACGCAAGCAACGTAAAAACAAAGCAATATTGCGTCTCCTTTGGACTGTGGACTCTGCCGCCGTTATGAATGCCGGGCAATATTGCGAGTACATTAATAATCCCTGTTGGGGGCTGTTTGATTACCATTGGACTCCTTATTGACGGAGCCACGTCACTGATACGACCAAAGAAAAGAGGGCCGGAGGGTTGGTTGACTGATTTGGAAAATGCGCTGGCTGGGGCCACAACAACAGCAACAGCGTTGGTTTCCGAACACACAGTGATGCAGTGTCGTCGATTCATATCCGTTTGCTTTCGTCGAGGGGCTTACTCTGCTATTTCATTGGTTAGGCGCCGTGATACTGCGCTAGGAGTTTCTTAATTACACGAAATACGCCTCCACAGCTGTTTCTAGAAACACACCCGTGTATATATATATATATATATATATATATATATATATATATATATATGTATATATATATATATATATATATATATATAGAATGTGTGTGCGTGTGTATACATATATTTATATGTAAATATATATTATATATACATATACATATGTATATGTATATATACATATATATTATGTGTGTATATATATGCATATATATTTATGCCCTTTTGATGATAAATAATTAGAAACTCTCTTGTCACTTAATTTGGCGTAAAATGTATATCTTATAAGAACTGGCGAAGAGGCAGATATTATATGTATATGCAGTGGTATGAGAAAGTAAAAAAAAATATATTCAGATTTAATGAATCGGTATTTATTTAAGACGCAAGCAAGTGCGCTAATAAATGCATTACTTATACTGTACTTAATATGCATAGCAAGAAATGTGCACATAATATATTTGCATATTATCATGGAAATCGATATGAATACCGTGCTTGATATTTATGCAGAAACATTTTTTATGATATGTTTACGCGTATTATCATGAAATCAAGTATGATACCGTGGCAATATGTATAGCAAGAAATGTGCACAGGATATATTTGCTTATTCTCCTGGAAATCGATATGAATACCGTGCTTAACATGTGTAGAAATTATGTTTGCTTATTCTCCTGGAAATCGATATGAATACCGTGCTTAATATGTATAGCAAGAAATGTGCACAAAATATATTTGCTTATTCTCCTGGAAATCGATATGAATACTGTACAAAATATGTATAGCTAGAAATGTGCTCAGGATATATTTGCTTATTCTCCTGGAAATCGATATGAATACCGTGCTTAACATGTGTAGAAATATATGTTTGCTTATTCTCCTGGAAATCGATATGAATACCGTGCTAAATATGTATAGCTAGAAATGTGCACATGATATATTTGCTTAATCTTCTGGAAATCGGTATGAATTCCGGATTGAACTGTTTGAAGGTAAATACTGGCGTTACAAAAAGTGCATCCACAGCCTGTGCCAACGTGCAAGTCATCCCTCCCTTATGAAAGGGAAAAATTCTCACTCCTCTGTCAGCCTTCGTTCCCGATAAATCGTAATAACCGATGTCCGAGAAATGCAATAGTGGCAGAGAGAAGGAAGGAGCTTTCAGTTAATTCCAGAGTTTTGTTGAATTTATAAAAGAAAGGAATTCGCAAAAGGAAAGTCTCTGTTGTTGGATGTGTATGAATGACATTGATCAGGTGTCTTTGTTTTCAAAAGCGAATATCGCTTTTGTCGAGAAAAATGGGCTGTTCCATACGTATTTTGATTGCATTATTATTACTCAGTAACATTTGTTGACCTGAAGGTCTTATAATTCAATAAGGACTTATGCGTTTAATTCATTGCTATTTGTAAAATAAGAAAAAAAAATGGTGGACAGGTTCTAAAAGTGTGAACATTATATCGAGAGATATTCAGTGACTGAGGAATACCAGAAGCGAAGATCTTCACTGACCGCAAACCAAAGGTGTTATACTCAAAGGCGGAAACGGTATTCTTCATTTTTCCTTCTGCGTATACTTCATTTTATTCTTTCTTTTTCTGACTTTTCCACGCTGATTAGTACCGACCTGGTCACATACACATGTGTATATACAGAATATATGTATACATATATATGCACATATATATCCATATAAATTTGTATATACAGTATATTTATGTATATATATATATATATATATATATATATATATATATATAACAGTATATGTCGATAAATTTTATCATATGCCATAATCTCACTCCTAGTGGTTCACGTCAGAACGGTATAATTATTGTCATCTGGTTTATCACTAAGACTTACAGAGAGAGAGAGAGAGAGAGATAGAGAGAGAGAGAGAGAGATAGAGAGAGAGAGATATATTGATTGATTGATTGATTGATTCAAAAGGATACTACCAGGGCATACTGACATTATACATATCCCCTGAGCCACAATGAGAACAAGTACTCCAAATATATAGTTTTTAACTTTCGTGAGCACATTTTGGCACACCCTCCCCCATTCCATTTTTAGGGTTATTCAAGTACCGTTGTTAAATGATATGGAATGACCACAAGAAAAGTACTGACTAAGAACGATATATATTATATATATAATATATATCTATATATATAATATCTAATCGTATGAATCGTATATATACTATACATCATTTATATGCGTTTATATTATATATAACTATATATTTATATATGTCTCTACATATGTATATCTCGATATTCTCTATAATTATATACAGTATTTATGCCGTGCATAAGCATAAATGCATTTATATATATATATATATATATATATAACAAATAGTGGATGATTGGCACGTGTAATTCATAATATGTTCCTTTGCGCGGGTGTATTTATATATAGTATACTGTATATATAAGAAAGGTTAATTCTACAAATTAACAATCTACCCAAAATAAGTATAAGATTCATATGAATACTTTTACTTATTTAGGCATGAACCCATGTTAATTTGAAAAACCTTTCTTACTCTATATATAATACACAGCACATGTAAATACACCCGCGCAAAGGAACATATTATGAATTACACGTGCCAATCATCCACTATAGAGATATATATCCCCACTATCGTACATCTATAAATGCATTTCAGTTATATATAATAAATATGCACGTGAATTATGAGGAATATATAGGAATATATATATAGATCATAAATCGGAGGAGAGAGCAGTTCTCTCAACTCCCATAAACGATAGGAGTGATGGAGAGTCTCTTTACGATTCACCACGATTAGAATTATAGGTGGAGAGAGAATTATATCCCGTAATATATATCGTTCTTGCGAGATCCTTTTTCAAGTGGCTGCATCCATTAAAAACTATATTTTTTTTTGAGACTTGTTCCTCATTGTGTGCTGTGGGATATGTGTGTGTGTATGTTTCCTGGTGGTTTTTTGGTAATGATCTCTCTCTGGTGGTATGTTGGTGTATGTACTCTGTGTATATCTATGTCTATATCTATATATATATATCTATATATATATATATAGAGGTCTTAGTGATAAACCAGATGACAATAATTACACCGTTCTGATATATGAACCACTATATATGAGTGTTATGTGTATGATAAAATTTATCGATATATATATATATATATATATATATATATACATATATATATATATGACTATATGTGTATTTAGATTATATTCTTCTTGGTGAAAAGAAGGGAAAACGATATGCAGAATGGGTGTGTGTGTGTGTGTGAATGGCTGTGTGCATGCGTATGCACATTGTGAATCAGATGCCGTATAACTAATTTCCCCTTCGACCCAGATTCGCTCAAATAAATGGGAAAGAATGATGAAACGGATGATGAAGCGAGAAGCAAAAGAAATGTACATTTTCGTTGGCAAATCTAAATGATGTGAATATTATTCGTATCATTTTAAATGTTGATGTATTCTAGAATTCAAGGCTAAACCTTGGGAATATGAACGGAATAAATATTTTCCAATTCTTTACAGTTATATATAGAATATTCACGCGTGCATGATGAGGGACAGGCGGTTCATTGTCTCATGATGAAATTAATGGTGTTTATGACAGACCTGTAATGTTTTTTTAATGTAAATGCTCTAAAAGGAAAAAGAGAATTTGCTTTTTATGTATAAATAGTGACACAAACAGAGAGAGAGAGAGAGAGAGAGAGAGAGAGAGAGAGAGAGAGAGAGAGAGAGAGAGAGAGAGAGAGAATTTCATTATTAAGGCAAAAACTTTTATTAAGTAATTTTCGAAATAATAGGATTTTTCGTTTTTTATGTATATAACATTAGAGAGAGAGAGAGAGAGAGAGAGAGAGAGAGAGAGAGAGAGAGAGAGAGAGAGAGAGAGAGAGAGAGAGAGAGAGGATTTCATTATTAAGGCACAATCTTTTATAAGGTTACTTTCGAAGTAATTGAAATTTTGGTTGATTTTTATAGATATAGCAATGTGTGTGTGTGTGTGTGTGAGAGAGAGAGAGAGAGAGAGAGAGAGAGAGAGAGAGAGAGAGAGAGAGAGAGAGTGGATTTCATTATTAAGGTGCAATCTTTTATAAGGTTACTTTCGAAGTAATAGGAATTTTGGTTGATTTTTATAGATATAGCAATGAGAGAGAGAGAGAGAGAGAGAGAGAGAGAGAGAGAGAGAGAGAGAGAGAGTCTCGCATGAAGATGTGCAGCATTTATTATTTAACGAAAAATTTTGCAACTTACTGCTTTCGGCGAGAAACCGAGCAGCATTGAATTTCTCGGCATTATAAGAAAATTTCCTCAATATAGAGTTTACATGCAACTGGGGCATCGCTCAAGATTAGAAGAAAATTACGTGCGAACAGCTGCCTTGCATAATATCATCGTTTAGGGATACACTCCGACTTAGCCTACAGAACATTGTTTTATATATATATATATATATATATATATATATATATATATATATATATATATATATGTATGTATGTATGTATATATATACATACATACATACATACATATATATATATATATATATATACATATTTATCACATATGTATGCATATATATACTTAGCAGTAAAGGACGACAAGTCGAAAGGCCTCGCAGCACTCCACTGTTTCTCTTTCCTTTGTGGATTTTGTCTTTATTTATATATTCATCACGTTCCATATTTTCGTGATTCAGTTATACATACACACACACACACACACACACACACACATATATATATATATATATATATATATATATATATATATGTATATATATATATATATATATATATATGTGTATATATAATATATATATATATATATATATATATATATATATATATATATATATATGTATGTATATATATATATATATGTATATATGTAATGGGTGTGTTTGTGTGGATGCTTTTTTTCTGTGTATATTTGTATATTTTATTTAATAGTAGTGTTTCAGTTTTATAGTGAGGCTGCTGTTCATGTTGGGTCGCTGTTTCCCGTCAGCCTTCTCCACCGTCCTCTGTTCAATGCATCCTGACTTCTCAAACCTGTCTCCCGCATGTCATTTGCTATTTTATCCTTCCATCTGAACTTTGGCCTTCTTCTGCCCCCTCCTTCCACCCCCTGCTCTTCATAACCCTTTACACATCAGATCTTCTTCACTCCGCATAACGCGACCAAGCCACTGTAGTCTTCTTTCCTGGTCTTCTTCGATAATTCCCCTACCTTAACTGGCCTTCTAATAAACTCATTTCTGGTTCTATCCTCTGGTTATCTGGTGCGAGCTATTATTTCTTGATGTTCTGGTAGCATTTTGATATCTCGGGTGAAATTGTTGAATATTACACCCTGAGGTCTGTGATAACTGAGCCGCCTTTCTTCAACCTGTTCTCGTGAGTCCTACTTGGTTTCATCAGTGAAAGGCTCAGTTCAGACTCGTTCAGCTGACTGGAGCAATCTAAGGCTGATTCACATTATAACGTCACGTCACCGACACATCACGCCACGTCACCGTCCCATCATCCGTGCCTTGTATTCACACTATCCATCACAATCCCGTTCCGTTCGTGCCCAACCTCCCAGTAGTCTTGGCGCCTCACAGATTTACCGTTAGAAGCTTGTGTTAAGGACCGTCACGTCACGTCAAATTATTCTTACCAAGAAAACGTGTCGTGAAGTGACGGTGAACTCCGTGTGCTTGATGGTGACGTGATGTGATATTAAAGTAGGCGGTGCTACCCATTTTTATATTAATAAAGGATATTATTATTATTATTATTATTATTACTATTATTATTATTATTATTATTATTATTATTATTTATTCCTTGACGTTTCAGTATAGGAAATGATAGAAACTCTACCGTAACATCAAAGAATATTATTATTATTATTATTATTATTATTATTATTATTATTTATTAATTCCCTGACATTTTGGTAGAGAAAGTGATAGAAAACCCTACCGTAACGTCAAGGATTATTATTATTATTATTATTATTATTATTATTATTATTATTATTATTATTATTATTATTATTATTATTATTATTAACTCCCTGACGTTTTGTAGAGAAAATGATAGAAAACCCTACCGTAATGTCAAGGATTATTATTATTATTATTATTATTATTATTATTATTATTATTATTATTATTAATAAATAAAAGATATATTATTATTATTATTATTATTATTATTATTATTATTATTATTATTATTATTATTATTATTATTATTATTATTATTACGGGAGATGCTGTCGTGGGTGGCTTATAATCATCAGAGAGTTTCATGGCCTGAATGCTGTTTCCTTTTAACGGTGTTATCTACGAACTCCAACGGCTTTTACCCTCTCCCAGGTTTCGGTCGTGGTAAAATTGTTCCTGATACAAAAACAGAATTTCAGGTTTGCGTGGATTGTCTAAATTCGTCCCTAGTTTGACCAACTG
>NC_089796.1:69473862-69476362 GCF_040412425.1 Macrobrachium rosenbergii | reverse complement strand
CGACATGCAGTAAATGTGCCTCGCTGTCGAACTCCCCAGTTCCAGAGGTCCTTTATTCCTCACACCGTTGGACTGTGGAACAGTCTCCCTACTGAGGATGTGGTCCAATTGGAACTTCAAAAGTTCAAGCGAAGATGCAATGCATTACTACCCTAATATAATTTTCCTTGTATTTTAATATTTTACTTACATTTTTATTAATTTTTAAATAATTTTTAAAATTTATTTTCTACGGAATTTTAATAAGTGACCTCTTCTTTCCGCATTTCCCATTACCTCCTGCCAACTTTTTTCTAATGAACATCATACACTTTGGAAACTTGAATTTCAAGTCAGTGGCCCCTTTGGTGGGCTTGTTCCACATGAAGATGGTTCATCTCCTGAATAATAATAATAATAATAATAATAATAATAATAATAATAATAATAATAATAATAATAATAATAATAATAATAATAATATCAGTGCTCGAAGAAACTATTGGACTGAGATAATAATAACGTCAATAATAATAATAATAACGTGTAATAATAATAATAAAATCTAAGACTTGCTCAAGAGTAGAAACTCATTCTTGATATATATAGAAACTATATAGTATATATATCAATAAAATTCCCATATATACAATATGTAATATATATATAGGAAAAATGTTGAATATAGATATATATATATATATAAAAATATAAAGACTGTAACGTGTTAATGATTGCAAGTAATAAATTACACACACACACACACACACACACACACACACACACATATATATATATATAATATATATATATATATATATATATATATATATATATATATATATATATATATATATACCTACACACACACACACATATATATATATATATATATATATATATATATATATGTGTGTGTGTGTGTGTGTGTGTGTGTGCTATATATATATGTATGTATGTATGTATGTATGCTGTATACAAACACACACATGCCAAGGCAATGGAGAGAGTGGGAGACTCAAGGAACACAAAGTGACAATCCATCAAGCCCAACACTCGGAGATAGGCCTACTTTGGTTATTAAAAGAGCTATAAAACCTAATCCCTTATTCTTTTGTGTTTGTTTTTTAAACAGACAGAATTTCCTCTCTGATTTTCTTTGTATATGCCCCCGCGCGCGCGTTTGTGTTTTTAGGCGCTCGAAAAACTGGAAAGTGAGGCGTAAAAATCCATATTTTTTAAAACTAAAAATAAAAATAATGTCTAACTTGCAACACTGAACAGAAATGATAATAAAAATTAATTAAAATATCTGGAAATGTTTGTGGGCACCAAGAGAGAGAGAGAGAGAGAGAGAGAGAGAGAGGTTGTATATCAGGGAAATAAACATTAAAATTCACTTAGTCTAGTAAATAGATTCATAGGGTAGACATTTAGGCTTTTGGATACTGGGTATGTTAATTGAAAGTTACCGTGAAATATTGAAAGAAATTAGGCTGTCAATAAGGAGACTTATATGAACGAATACGTCAGTTAAATAGGCCTAAAGGGCCGACGTTCATTGCCAGACAGCTTCGTGTTCATCCACGCATCTCCGTGGTAAAAAAAATGAGACAGTTAAGAAAAATGGTCGTAAAGTAAACATATAACGACCCATTAAAACGTTATTTGTCCAGAGGCTGTTGACAGAAAATTTAATCCCTGATCATCCCGGAACTGAAAACTGCGATGGGCCAGTTACAGAGTGACAGCTCAGACCAAGGCCTAAAGAACCCTATTCTTTAGACCTTGGCGCAGACCCTCCTCAACAAGCAGGGGAGCGAACAGAAGAATCGGGGGAGAAATATCGGCCACCTTTGCGTTGCTTCCAGGCGGAATCGATACCGGCAACAATTGAGAGGAGACAAAATTCAGAAGCCCCTGTCACATACCTGGATTCCAGCTGGCTTTGTTTCCTTACTTATTGGGCAACTCGCTGAAGTTTTATTGCCGGGGACAATGCCGTCTTTTTCCGCCATTGAGAGAACACCTGCTCCGGGGCACGCCTTTCAAAGCCCCGCTACCCCTCCAGGATACACCTAGGGGGTCCTGGGCCACTCGGGTCTACTAGGGTAGAAGAAGCTTTCGATACCATAAGAACTTAATGATTATTTGGATTATGATGCCACTTTGTCGTGTTGAATTCCGCAACTTAGTTTTTATCCCATGCTGATGGAGTCCTGCAGGGGAATGTTATTTCGCCTTTGCTGTTTGTTTACCTTTGCTGTTTGTTTGCCTTCTCAAGGATATTATAATAAAAAAAGTGACCACAGATGGTAGAGAAGGTTTAGATTGGGGTAACGATTGAAACTGATTGTCTGAGAACACTAGGAGAATGTTGTTTCTATCAGTAAAACACCTTAAGTTTTACAAATCTTGTTCAAAGTATTGCATCATATATGCAGCGGAGTTGGTGTCAGGATAAACAAACAAAACGGAAGTTTTGAGCACAGAGCATGTACAAAAGGATTAAATAACTCTA
>NC_089796.1:69461362-69466362 GCF_040412425.1 Macrobrachium rosenbergii | reverse complement strand
GGAAATCAAAGGAATAAATACCTGGAAATGTTTTTTTCAAAAGTAATAATTGTGTAATGCATGACACAGTGCTTACCAAATGTTTGTTGGGGTAATTTCTTACATTATTATTATTATTATCCAGAAGATGAACCCTATTCATACGGAACAAGCCCACAGGGGCCATTGACTTGGAACTCAAGACTCCAAAGAATACGGTATTTATTAGAAAGAAGCAACAAAAAGTATTGGGAAATAGTTAACACTGATACTGAAGAAGATTTCCGCTCGAATTCCTCGAACGACATTCCTCGTGTTGATCTTATTAATCGCCTCTTGCCTTTCTTCAATGGCAGTGATTTTGTTCGGTCTCGCTGCCGCCCAAACTCGGTAATTAGCGAGTAATTAGTCGGGTGTCATTTATTTCCCTTCGTTTTTATAAGTCATCTAGATATTTCTTGTGCAGTCACCATCTTTCTAGTTCCTCGTTGGACTGGTCGGTATCGTTCTCGGCTAGCACTCGGCAGGGCCCGCGTTCGAATCTCCGAACGGCCAATGAAGAAGCAGAGGAATTTATTTCTGGTGGTAGAAATTCATTTCTCGGTACAATGTGGTTCGAATTCTACAGTAAGCTGTAGGTCCCGTTGCTAGGTAACCAATTGGTTCTTAGCCACGTAAAATAAGTCCAATCCTTCGGGCCAGCCCTAGGAGAGCTGTTAATCAGCTCAGTGGTCTGGTTAAACTAAGGTATACTTTACTGAACCATCTTTCTATAGTAAGAATTGTGCTGGTTTGGTCAGGGCAGCATGTTAATTTTTGTTTGCACGAGAGAGAGAGAGAGAGAGAGAGAGAGAGAGAGAGAGAGAGAGAGAGAGAGGAAATGCTGAATTTCTTCAAAATGAAACAATAAAGAAACAATACTTTGATACTCGTATTTCCTTTATCATAAAAATAGCAAAAATAAGTGGTGCAGCAAATTACTGAATGGCTGAAACATCCACGCTACATAATTCTTGTCGGATCTGCTCGCGCAATTTGATGCAAACGTATTTTTTTTCCTCTCATAAGGAGATAACATCTAACTTGTATCTAATTTCACTATTTTTTTTTTTCTTGGCTCGCCAACTTTCGACCTAACAAGTTCGGAATTAATATCCGCGTATTTTAACTTTGCACCCCTCGTATTTTGCCGAGAAAATTTGCGTACGAGTCCTATATCTTCAAAATTATCATAATTAACAAACATCAGCGTCCTGATTATGCAAATTATGCAGTGCATCGTAATATATTTTCTTTAAGGTAGCGTAGATTACTCATCCTTAATGAATTCCTGTAGCCTACATATTACAAGGGCTTTAATACAGGCTATGTCAATAGTAAATCCGGGCATATGGGGATTGCACGATAATAATGATAATAATAATGATAATAATAATGATGATAAAGGCCTAAAGAGCAAAATGTGTCATAGAGGCCGAACTTTCACAGCGCCCAAGGCTCTTCTTCGCTCATGTGAGACCTGGGGAAACAAGGCAGTGGCTGTTGATGTCTTTTCCGCTCAGAGCCATGGATAAGAACCGTTGAAGGTGTAGACTGAAAGGAGACAAATCTGAGGTAAAGCTGTCTCTAAAATTGTTTCATTTTGTTTTCCTTGGGACAAACTTAGTACGAGCAAACTAAGGGATCACTCTAATATGCTCTCAATATGTTTAAAAGCCTTCTACGAGAATGTAACGGCTACGGCCTTTTTCCTTAACAAAATTTTGAAGGCTAGGATCATGGTAAATAATGGTTGTTTCTTTTAATGGTGTTTATGCTGTAATTTGAAACGTTACCTGAGGATTTTCGCCATATTGCAGGCTACATTCTATAATCAGTGCAAGAATATGATAAATTACATATCAGTTGTGACTGTAGTGTAGTGGTGAAATATGAAGCATTTTCGTTAGATATAAGAATCATGCAAAGCCACAGGAAAACCTTCGGTTGATGAAATGCCTTTGAATGGCTAATCTCTCAGAGCGCGTCCTCAGCAAGGGAGAGATATTGGACGATCTCTTCTGTCTGCCTGGAATAGATATGAAAGTCTATAGTTTGCTATTAATAGCTGAGCTCTCAGAATGCACCGTCAGCCATTGATAGTCTGATTATTATGGGCTTTCCTCTACTCAAGGAAATATTGACGGTAACCAAGCAACCACTTAACAGGGTTGTGACAACCCTTGTTTGGACTCTCTTTGGCCTCGTAGCTGATGAGAGAGAGAGAGAGAGAGAGAGAGAGAGAGAGAGAGAGAGAGAGAGAGAGAGAGAGAGAGACTATACACACGGCCGAGCAGCACTCCGTCAAAATGTACACCATCACATCATAAGCATCGCATCACCATTGTACAAACCATTCACTATACATTTCTCTCTCTCTCTCTCTCTCTCTCTCTCTCTCTCTCTCTCTCTCTCTCTCTCTCTCTCTCTCTCTCTCTCTCTCTCTTGGAGGTTTGGTACTCATCAAGCTGTAACTTGGTATATCACATCTGGACGAATCGTGGATTACGTACCTATTTGTTAGTCGACTGTTGTGGGTTGTTTAATAAAAAAAAAAAAAAAAGAGAAGCGTCACTAGATTTGGGTGTTCATTCCTCCGACAGAAATGAACGCCATGAAAACGAGAGGGTCTCGGCGAGGTAATCCTCATCCTCGATGAGGTAATCCTCATCTCACTTTGGCAAAACAGTCTTCAAGATGTATCCTCTCTCTCTCTCTCTCTCTCTCTCTCTCTCTCTCTCTCTCTCTCTCTCTCTCTCTCTCTCTCTCTCTCGTTTCGTATTGCCTGGACAGAATGAATAATTTTTCGTCTTTCAAAGCGATTCAAGTGATTAAAAAACAAATTGCTGGTTTATTATTGTTTATTATTGTTATTTGCTCCCGTTCAAAATGATCAAGTTGTAATTCTATACCTACTTTGCTATTAACGCCCAAGGCATGCACATGCTCTTATGTACATGTTTATTAGTGCCTTCCTTATATCTTCATACTTTTTCCTAAGGTTTTCTGTACGTATTTTTTTATTCAAACTCCACATCACTAGAATTAATACGCAGCACCAATAACGTTTATTTATTAGCTCTGCTGACAGAAACTAAACAAACTCTGCGAGCCAAAAACCTTGCAATACTTGATGATAGAATAATTATTCGCCAGGGTTTCCACAGTGTTTATTTATGTGTACACACACACACACACACACATATATATATATATATGTATATATGTATTTATATATATATATATATGTATGTATGTATGTATGTATGTATTTATATATATACACATCATACATATACACACACATGTATGTATATATATATATATATATATATATATATATATATATATATATATATATATATATATATATATATATGTTTCTCTTTCCTTCATGGATTTTGTCTTTATATATACATATATATGTGGGTGTGTCTGTGTCTGTGAGTATACTGTATCTATGTTACATGAGTTGCTTTTTGGATAATGTTCCCTCTTTTTTAGATCATTTCTTCTTGTTAACAACACAAGATAAGCCGCACTGGCCAGAGAAAAAAAAAAAACCGCCACACAAGTGCAAGTGGGGTGTAACAATAAACAACTTTTCCAGCCAATTTTTTAATTGAATTCTTAAACCCTCCTGCAGGCCAAACAGAAAAACCACGACAGCGAAAGAGGGGGAATGTGAAAGGAAAACAAAAGTGGAGAAAGGGATGATAAAACTATGACAAAACACGATAAAATGACGGAAAAGTGGAAATTCATAATGCTTGTCAGTCATTTACGAATTAAATACTATTTTTCGTTGCAAGTGTCAATAAAAATCTAAAGCTTTGGTCTAATCTCGTGTAATGGGACCATTATGCTTTTCCCTGAGCCATCAAATAAAAGTTTATTTTGTTGAGAGAGAGAGAGAGAGAGAGAGAGAGAGAGAGAGAGAGAGAGAGAGAGAGAGAGAGAAATGGGTGGAAAAAGAGCAGAGGAAATAGATATGGAAACATGAGACAGGCTGTTCCCTATATAGATGACAGAGAAGCTGAGGGAGAAGAATAGATGGTGTGCGGGGTGACAGACAGACAGACAGACATTTGAATACTACATAATATATGTACTTATATATATATATATATATATATATATATATATATATATATATATATATATATATATAATATATATATATATATATATATATATATATATATATAAATATATATATATATATATATATATATATATATATATATATATATATATATATGTATATATATATATATATATATATATATATATATATATATATATATATATATATATATATATATATATATATATATATATATATATATATATATATATATATAGAGAGAGAGAGAGAGAGAGAGAGAGAGAGAGAGAGAGAGAGAGAGAGAGAGATATGGGGAAGGTTAAAAAGTTTTAGCCATCGTTCCCTTTGTTAACGTTTCAAGAGGCAAACACAGCCACACACACACACACACACACTCTCTCTCTCTCTCTCTCTCTCTCTCTCTCTCTCTCTCACACACAGACAGACAGACAGACGTACAATTTCACACCAACCGTACATCCCAGCCGGTGCTGTGAAAATATTTGTGGTGGGCTTAATGGGTGTAACCGCAGGGGGAAAGAGCCTAAATGGGTTTGAAGTGTCATGTAACCGACGAAGTGGCTCTCATGCAGTGCCTGATACCCCGCAACAAAAAGTACCATTTGAAAACGAAGAAGGAAAATGTAAATAACTGGGAGCAGAGGGGTCGGGAAAGAGGGCTGACTGACGGCTGGGGACTTCGCTCAGGTAAGCGCTTAATATGAATCTAGGTGAAGGTGTTAATAATAATAATAATAATAATAATAATAATAATAATAATAATAATAATAATAATAATAATAATAATAATAATATCCTTTATTTCAGCCCGGTGCCTTATACAGGCATATACAAAAATAATAATGTTAAAAAT